>NW_026682926.1:300000-424846 GCF_027887145.1 Ammospiza caudacuta
GGAGCACAGGGCTTCCTGGTTTTAAAAGTCCTAGGCCTAAGCCTAACAGTAACCCTAGGAAGGTAAATCAGCCGGGTATTAGGGTTCTTCCTAAGGGAATAGCCGTGAAAGCAGCCATGTTGTGGCACTTCTGCACTCCCTTTGGGATGCCTTTGGCAGATGAAGTAAGCCTGGAACTCAGGGCTTCCTGGTTAAAGAAATCCAAGCCCTAGGCTGAACCCTAACCCTAACCCTAGGCAGATAAATCAGCCTAGGTATAGGGATGGTGCCAAGGAAAAAGCTGTGAAAGCTGCCATGTTGTTGCACTTTTGTACTCCCCTTGGGATGCCTTGAACAGCTGCAGTGTGCCTGGAGCTAAGGGCTTCCTAGTTTTAAAAATCCTAGCCCTAGGCCTAAGCCTAACAGTCACTCTGGGAAAGTATGTCAGCCTGGTGTTAGGCTTCTTGCCAAGGAAAAAGCCGTGAAAGCAGCCATGTTGTGGCACTTTTGCACTCCCTTTTGGATGTCTTTCACAGCTCCAGTGTGCCTGGAACTCAGGGCTTCCTGCTTTTAAAAATCCTAGCCCTAGGCCGAACCCAACCCTAAGACAAGAAAGGCAAATCAGCCAGGAATTAGGCATGTCCCCAAGGAAAAAGCTGTGGAGGCAGGCATGTTGTGGTACTTTTGCGCTCTTCTTGGCTAGTCCTTCGCAGCTGCTGTGTTCTTGGAACTCAGGGCTTTCTGGTTAATAGAACCCTTACCCTAGGCGTAACTCAAACCTTAACCCTAGGAAGGAAAATCATCCTATGGTTCGGGATGGTCTCATGGAAATATCAGTGGTGGCAGCCAAGTTGCGTCACTTTTGCGCTCCCCTTGGGATGCCTTTTGCAGCTGCAGTGTGCCTGGAGCCCAGGGCTTCCTGGTTTTAAAAGTCCTAGGCCTAAGCCTAACAGTAACCCTAGGAAGGTTAATCAGCCCGGTATTAGGGTTCTTCCTAAGGGAAAAGCCGTGAAAGCAGCCATGTTGTGGCACTTCTGCACTCCCCTTGCGATGCCTTTCACAGCTGCAGTGTGCTTAGAGCACAGGGCTTCCTGGTGTATAAAACCACAACTTTAGCCCAAACTGGAGGCTTCTAAATCAGCCTTCGTTTCGGGACGTCCCCAAGGAAAAAGCTGTGGAGGCAGGCATGTTGAGGCACTTCTGCGCTCTTCTTGGGTAGTCCTTCGCAGCTGCTGTGTTCTTGGAACTCAGGGCTTTCTGGTTAAAAGAACACTAACCCTAGGCCTAACTCAAACCTTAAGCCTAGGAAGGAAAATCAGCCTATGATTCGGGATGGTCTCATGGAAATAGCAGTGGAGGCAGCCAAGTTGTGTCACTTTTGCGCTCCCCTTGGGATGCCTTTCACAGCTCCAGTGTGCCTGGAGCACAGGGCTTCCTGGTTTTAAAAGTCCTAGGCCTAAGCCTAACAGTAACCCTAGGAAGGTAAATCAGCCGGGTATTAGGGTTCTTCCTAAGGGAATAGCCGTGAAAGCAGCCATGTTGTGGCACTTCTGCACTCCCTTTGGGATGCCTTTGGCAGATGAAGTAAGCCTGGAACTCAGGGCTTCCTGGTTAAAAAAATCCAAGCCCTAGGCTGAACCCTAACCCTAACCCTAGGCAGATAAATCAGCCTAGGTATAGGGATGGTGCCAAGGAAAAAGCTGTGAAAGCTGCCATGTTGTTGCACTTTTGTACTCCCCTTGGGATGCCTTGAACAGCTGCAGTGTGCCTGGAGCTAAGGGCTTCCTAGTTTTAAAAATCCTAGCCCTAGGCCTAAGCCTAACAGTCACTCTGGGAAAGTATGTCAGCCTGGTGTTAGGCTTCTTGCCAAGGAAAAAGCCGTGAAAGCAGCCATGTTGTGGCACTTTTGCACTCCCTTTTGGATGCCTTTCACAGCTCCAGTGTGCCTGGAACTCAGGGCTTCCTGCTTTTAAAAATCCTAGCCCTAGGCCGAACCCCAACCCTAAGACAAGAAAGGCAAATCAGCCAGGAATTAGGCATGTCCCCAAGGAAAAAGCTGTGGAGGCAGGCATGTTGTGGTACTTTTGCGCTCTTCTTGGCTAGTCCTTCGCAGCTGCTGTGTTCTTGGAACTCAGGGCTTTCTGGTTAATAGAACCCTTACCCTAGGCGTAACTCAAACCTTAACCCTAGGAAGGAAAATCAGCCTATGGTTCGGGATGGTCTCATGGAAATATCAGTGGTGGCAGCCAAGTTGCGTCACTTTTGCGCTCCCCTTGGGATGCCTTTTGCAGCTGCAGTGTGCCTGGAGCCCAGGGCTTCCTGGTTTTAAAAGTCCTAGGCCTAAGCCTAACAGTAACCCTAGGAAGGTTAATCAGCCCGGTATTAGGGTTCTTCCTAAGGGAAAAGCCGTGAAAGCAGCCATGTTGTGGCACTTCTGCACTCCCCTTGCGATGCCTTTCACAGCTGCAGTGTGCTTAGAGCACAGGGCTTCCTGGTGTAAAAAACCACAACTTTAGCCCAAACTGGAGGCTTCTAAATCAGCCTTCGTTTCGGGACGTCCCCAAGGAAAAAGCTGTGGAGGCAGGCATGTTGAAGCACTTCTGCGGTCTTCTTGGGTAGTCCTTCGCAGCTGCTGTGTTCTTGGAACTCAGGGCTTTCTGGTTAAAAGAACACTAACCCTAGGCCTAACTCAAACCTTAAGCCTAGGAAGGAAAATCAGCCTATGATTCGGGATGGTCTCATGGAAATAGCAGTGGAGGCAGCCAAGTTGTGTCACTTTTGCGCTCCCCTTGGGATGCCTTTAACAGCTGCAGTGTGCCTGGAGCACAGGGCTTCCTGGTTTTAAAAGTCCTAGGCCTAAGCCTAACAGTAACCCTAGGAAGGTAAATCAGCCGGGTATTAGGGTTCTTCCTAAGGGAATAGCCGTGAAAGCAGCCATGTTGTGGCACTTCTGCACTCCCTTTGGGATGCCTTTGGCAGATGAAGTAAGCCTGGAACTCAGGGCTTCCTGGTTAAAAAAATCCAAGCCCTAGGCTGAACCCTAACCCTAACCCTAGGCAGATAAATCAGCCTAGGTATAGGGATGGTGCCAAGGAAAAAGCTGTGAAAGCTGCCATGTTGTTGCACTTTTGTACTCCCCTTGGGATGCCTTGAACAGCTGCAGTGTGCCTGGAGCTAAGGGCTTCCTAGTTTTAAAAATCCTAGCCCTAGGCCTAAGCCTAACAGTCACTCTGGGAAAGTATGTCAGCCTGGTGTTAGGCTTCTTGCCAAGGAAAAAGCCGTGAAAGCAGCCATGTTGTGGCACTTTTGCACTCCCTTTTGGATGCCTTTCACAGCTCCAGTGTGCCTGGAACTCAGGGCTTCCTGCTTTTAAAAATCCTAGCCCTAGGCCGAACCCCAACCCTAAGACAAGAAAGGCAAATCAGCCAGGAATTAGGCATGTCCCCAAGGAAAAAGCTGTGGAGGCAGGCATGTTGTGGTACTTCTGCGCTCTTCTTGGCTAGTCCTTCGCAGCTGCTGTGTTCTTGGAACTCAGGGCTTTCTGGTTAATAGAACCCTTACCCTAGGCGTAACTCAAACCTTAACCCTAGGAAGGAAAATCAGCCTATGGTTCGGGATGGTCTCATGGAAATATCAGTGGTGGCAGCCAAGTTGCGTCACTTTTGCGCTCCCCTTGGGATGCCTTTTGCAGCTGCAGTGTGCCTGGAGCCCAGGGCTTCCTGGTTTTAAAAGTCCTAGGCCTAAGCCTAACAGTAACCCTAGGAAGGTAAATCAGCCCGGTATTAGGGTTCTTCCTAAGGGAAAAGCCGTGAAAGCAGCCATGTTGTGGCACTTCTGCACTCCCTTTGGGATGCCTTTGGCAGATGAAGTAAGCCTGGAACTCAGGGCTTCCTGGTTAAAAAAATCCAAGCCCTAGGCTGAACCCTAACCCTAACCCTAGGCAGATAAATCAGCCTAGGTATAGGGATGGTGCCAAGGAAAAAGCTGTGAAAGCTGCCATGTTGTTGCACTTTTGTACTCCCCTTGGGATGCCTTGAACAGCTGCAGTGTGCCTGGAGCTAAGGGCTTCCTAGTTTTAAAAATCCTAGCCCTAGGCCTAAGCCTAACAGTCACTCTGGGAAAGTATGTCAGCCTGGTGTTAGGCTTCTTGCCAAGGAAAAAGCCGTGAAAGCAGCCATGTTGTGGCACTTTTGCACTCCCTTTTGGATGCCTTTCACAGCTCCAGTGTGCCTGGAACTCAGGGCTTCCTGCTTTTAAAAATCCTAGCCCTAGGCCGAACCCCAACCCTAAGACAAGAAAGGCAAATCAGCCAGGAATTAGGCATGTCCCCAAGGAAAAAGCTGTGGAGGCAGGCATGTTGTGGTACTTTTGCGCTCTTCTTGGCTAGTCCTTCGCAGCTGCTGTGTTCTTGGAACTCAGGGCTTTCTGGTTAATAGAACCCTTACCCTAGGCGTAACTCAAACCTTAACCCTAGGAAGGAAAATCAGCCTATGGTTCGGGATGGTCTCATGGAAATATCAGTGGTGGCAGCCAAGTTGCGTCACTTTTGCGCTCCCCTTGGGATGCCTTTTGCAGCTGCAGTGTGCCTGGAGCCCAGGGCTTCCTGGTTTTAAAAGTCCTAGGCCTAAGCCTAACAGTAACCCTAGGAAGGTAAATCAGCCCGGTATTAGGGTTCTTCCTAAGGGAAAAGCCGTGAAAGCAGCCATGTTGTGGCACTTCTGCACTCCCTTTGGGATGCCTTTGGCAGATGAAGTAAGCCTGGAACTCAGGGCTTCCTGGTTAAAAAAATCCAAGCCCTAGGCTGAACCCTAACCCTAACCCTAGGCAGATAAATCAGCCTAGGTATAGGGATGGTGCCAAGGAAAAAGCTGTGAAAGCTGCCATGTTGTTGCACTTTTGTACTCCCCTTGGGATGCCTTGAACAGCTGCAGTGTGCCTGGAGCTAAGGGCTTCCTAGTTTTAAAAATCCTAGCCCTAGGACTAAGCCTAACAGTCACTCTGGGAAAGTATGTCAGCCTGGTGTTAGGCTTCTTGCCAAGGAAAAAGCCGTGAAAGCAGCCATGTTGTGGCACTTTTGCACTCCCTTTTGGATGCCTTTCACAGCTCCAGTGTGCCTGGAACTCAGGGCTTCCTGCTTTTAAAAATCCTAGCCCTAGGCCGAACCCCAACCCTAAGACAAGAAAGGCAAATCAGCCAGGAATTAGGCATGTCCCCAAGGAAAAAGCTGTGGAGGCAGGCATGTTGTGGTACTTTTGCGCTCTTCTTGGCTAGTCCTTCGCAGCTGCTGTGTTCTTGGAACTCAGGGCTTTCTGGTTAATAGAACCCTTACCCTAGGCGTAACTCAAACCTTAACCCTAGGAAGGAAAATCAGCCTATGGTTCGGGATGGTCTCATGGAAATAGCACTGGAGGCAGCCATGTTGTGGCACTTCTGCGCTCCCTTTGGGATGCCTTTGGCAGATGCAGTAAGCCTGGAACTCAGGGCTTCCTGCTTAAAAAAATCCTTGCCCTTGGCTGAGCCCTAACCCTAACCCTAGGCAGATAAATCAGCCTAGGTATAGGGATGGTGCCAAGGAAAAAGCTGTGAAAGCTGCCATGTTGTTGCACTTTTGTACTCCCCTTGGGATGCCTTTCACAGCTGCCAAGTGCCTAGAGGTCTGAGCTTGCTGGTTTAAAAAGCTCTACACCTAGGCGTAACCCTAACCCTAACCGTAACACTGGTCATTTAAATCAGCCTGGGTTTAGGAATTATCCCAAGGGAAAAGCTGTGGAGACAGCCATGTTGTGGAACTTTTGCGCTCCCCTTGGGATGCCTTTCACAGCTGCAGTGTGCTTAGAGCACAGGGCTTACTGGTGTAAAAAACCACAACTTTAGCCCAAACTGGAGGCTTCTAATTCAACCTTCGTTTCGGGACGTCCTCAAAGAAAAAGCTGTGGAGGCAGGCATGTTGAGGCACTTCTGCGCTCTTCTTGGGTAGTCCTTCGCAGCTGCTGTGTTCTTGGAACTCAGGGCTTTCTGGTTAAAAGAACACTAACCCTAGGCCTAACTCAAACCTTAAGCCTAGGAAGGAAAATCAGCCTATGATTCGGGATGGTCTCATGGAAATAGCAGTGGAGGCAGCCAAGTTGTGTCACTTTTGCGCTCCCCTTGGGATGCCTTTAACAGCTGCAGTGTGCCTGGAGCACAGGGCTTCCTGGTTTTAAAAGTCCTAGGCCTAAGCCTAACAGTAACCCTAGGAAGGTAAATCAGCCGGGTATTAGGGTTCTTCCTAAGGAAAAAGCTGTGAAAGCAGCCATGTTGTGGCACTTCTGCGCTCCCTTTGGGATGCCTTTGGCAGATGCAGTAAGCTTGGAACTCAGGGCTTCCTGGTTAAAAAAATCCTTGCCCTTGGCTGAGCCGTAACCCTAACCCTAGGCAGATAAATCAGCCTAGGTAGAGGGATGGTGCCAAGGAAAAAGCTGTGAAAGCTGCCATGTTGTTGCACTTTTGTACTCCCCTTGGGATGCCTTAAACAGCTGCCGTGTGCCTGGAGCTCAGGGCTTCCTGGTTTAAAAAACCATGTCCCTAGCTGAGACTGGAGGCAGGTGATTCAGCCTAGGCTTAGCAATGGTGCCAATGAAAACGTGTGGAGGCAGCCATTTTCTGGCACTTTTGTGCTCCCCTTGGGATGCCTTTCGCAGCTGCCGTGTGCCTGGAGCTCAGAGCTTGCTGGTTTAAAAAGCTCTACACATAGGCGTAACCCTAACCCTAACCGTAACACTGGTCATTTAAATCAGCCTGGGTTTAGGAATTATCCCAAGGGAAAAGCTGTGGAGACAGCCATGTTGTGGCACTTCTGCGCTCCCCTTGGGATGCCTTTAACACCTGCAGTGTGCCTGGAGCCCAGGGCTTACTGGTTTTAAAAGTCCTAGGCCTAGGCCTAACAGTAACCCTAGGAAGGTAAATCAGCCGGGTATTAGGGTTCTTCCTAAGGAAAAAGCTGTGAAAGCAGCCATGTTTTGGCACTTCTGCGCTCCCTTTGGGATGCCTTTGGCAGATGCAGTAAGCCTGGAACTCAGGGCTTCCTGCTTAAAAAAATCCTTGCCCTTGGCTGAGCCCTAACCCTAACCCTAGGCAGATAAATCAGCCTAGGTATAGGGATGGTGCCAAGGAAAAAGCTGTGAAAGCTGCCATGTTGTTGCACTTTTGTACTCCCCTTGGGATGCCTTTCACAGCTGCCAAGTGCCTAGAGCTCTGAGCTTGCTGGTTTAAAAAGCTCTACACCTAGGCGTAACCCTAACCCTAACCGTAACACTGGTCATTTAAATCAGCCTGTGTTTAGGAATTATCCCAAGGGAAAAGCTGTGGAGACAGCCATGTTGTGGCACTTTTGCGCTCCCCTTGCGATGCCTTTCACAGCTGCAGTGTGCTTAGAGCACAGGGCTTCCTGGTGTAAAAAACCACAACTTTAGCCCAAACTGGAGGCTTCTAAATCAGCCTTCGTTTCGGGACGTCCCCAAGGAAAAAGCTGTGGAGGCAGGCATGTTGAGGCACTTCTGCGCTCTTCTTGGGTAGTCCTTCGCAGCTGCTGTGTTCTTGGAACTCAGGGCTTTCTGGTTAAAAGAACACTAACCCTAGGCCTAACTCAAACCTTAAGCCTAGGAAGGAAAATCAGCCTATGATTCGGGATGGTCTCATGGAAATAGCAGTGGAGGCAGCCAAGTTGTGTCACTTTTGCGCTCCCCTTGGGATGCCTTTAACAGCTGCAGTGTGCCTGGAGCACAGGGCTTCCTGGTTTTAAAAGTCCTAGGCCTAAGCCTAACAGTAACCCTGGGAAAGTATGTCAGCCTGGTGTTAGGCTTTTTGCCAAGGAAAAAGCCGTGAAAGCAGCCATGTTGTGGCACTTTTGCACTCCCTTTTGGATGCCTTTCACAGCTCCAGTGTGCCTGGAACTCAGGGCTTCCTGCTTTTAAAAATCCTAGCCCTAGGCCGAACCCCAACCCTAAGACGAGAAAGGCAAATCAGCCAGGAATTAGGCATGTCCCCAAGGAAAAAGCTGTGGAGGCAGGCATGTTGTGGTACTTTTGCGCTCTTCTTGGCTAGTCCTTCGCAGCTGCTGTGTTCTTGGAACTCAGGGCTTTCTGGTTAATAGAACCCTTACCCTAGGCCTAACTCAAACCTTAAGCCTAGGAAGGAAAATCAGCCTATGGTTCGGGATGGTCTCATGGAAATATCAGTGGTGGCAGCCAAGTTGCGTCACTTTTGCGCTCCCCTTGGGATGCCTTTTGCAGCTGCAGTGTGCCTGGAGCCCAGGGCTTCCTGGTTTTAAAAGTCCTAGGCCTAAGCCTAACAGTAACCCTAGGAAGGTAAATCAGCCGGGTATTAGGGTTCTTCCTAAGGGAAAAGCTGTGAAAGCAGCCATGTTGTGGCACTTCTGCACTCCCTTTGGGATGCCTTTGGCAGATGAAGTAAGCCTGGAACTCAGGGCTTCCTGGTTAAAGAAATCCAAGCCCTAGGCTGAACTCTAACCCTAACCCTAGGCAGATAAATCAGCCTAGGTATAGGGATGGTGCCAAGGAAAAAGCTGTGAAAGCTGCCATGTTGTTGCACTTTTGTACTCCCCTTGGGATGCCTTGAACAGCTGCAGTGTGCCTGGAGCTAAGGGCTTCCTAGTTTCAAAAATCCTAGCCCTAGGCCTAAGCCTAACAGTAAGCCTGGGAAAGTAAATCAGCCTGATGTTAGGCTTCTTGCCAAGGAAAAAGCCGTGAAAGCAGCCATGTTGTGGCACTTTTGCACTCCCTTTTGGATGCCTTTCACAGCTGCAGTGTGCCTGGAACTCAGGGCTTCCTGCTTTTAAAAATCCTAGCCCTAGGCCGAACCCCAACCCTAAGACGAGAAAGGCAAATCAGCCAGGAATTAGGCATGTCCCCAAGGAAAAAGCTGTGGAGGCAGGCATGTTGTGGTACTTTTGCGCTCTTCTTGGCTAGTCCTTCGCAGCTGCTGTGTTCTTGGAACTCAGGGCTTTCTGGTTAATAGAACCCTTACCCTAGGCGTAACTCAAACCTTAACCCTAGGAAGGAAAATCAGCCTATGGTTCGGGATGGTCTCATGGAAATATCAGTGGTGGCAGCCAAGTTGCGTCACTTTTGCGCTCCCCTTGGGATGCCTTTTGCAGCTGCAGTGTGCCTGGAGCCCAGGGCTTCCTGGTTTTAAAAGTCCTAGGCCTAAGCCTAACAGTAACCCTAGGAAGGTAAATCAGCCGGGTATTAGGGTTCTTCCTAAGGGAAAAGCCATGAAAGCAGCCATGTTGTGGCACTTCTGCACTCCCTTTGGGATGCCTTTGGCAGATGAAGTAAGCCTGGAACTCAGGGCTTCCTGGTTAAAGAAATCCAAGCCCTAGGCTGAACTCTAACCCTAACCCTAGGCAGATAAATCAGCCTAGGTATAGGGATGGTGCCAAGGAAAAAGCTGTGAAAGCTGCCATGTTGTTGCACTTTTGTACTCCCCTTGGGATGCCTTGAACAGCTGCAGTGTGCCTGGAGCTAAGGGCTTCCTAGTTTCAAAAATCCTAGCCCTAGGCCTAAGCCTAACAATAAGCCTGGGAAAGTAAATCAGCCTGATGTTAGGCTTCTTGCCAAGGAAAAAGCCGTGAAAGCAGCCATGTTGTGGCACTTTTGCACTCCCTTTTGGATGCCTTTCACAGCTCCAGTGTGCCTGGAACTCAGGGCTTCCTGATTTTAAAAATCCTAGCCCTAGGCCGAACCCCAACCCTAAGACGAGAAAGGCAAATCAGCCAGGAATTAGGCATGTCCCCAAGGAAAAAGCTGTGGAGGCAGGCATGTTGTGGTACTTTTGCGCTCTTCTTGGCTAGTCCTTCGCAGCTGCTGTGTTCTTGGAACTCAGGGCTTTCTGGTTAATAGAACCCTTACCCTAGGCGTAACTCAAACCTTAACCCTAGGAAGGAAAATCAGCCTATGGTTCGGGATGGTCTCATGGAAATATCAGTGGTGGCAGCCAAGTTGCGTCACTTTTGCGCTCCCCTTGGGATGCCTTTTGCAGCTGCAGTGTGCCTGGAGCCCAGGGCTTCCTGGTTTTAAAAGTCCTAGGCCTAAGCCTAACAGTAACCCTAGGAAGGTAAATCAGCCGGGTATTAGGGTTCTTCCTAAGGGAAAAGCTGTGAAAGCAGCCATGTTGTGGCACTTCTGCACTCCCTTTGGGATGCCTTTGGCAGATGAAGTAAGCCTGGAACTCAGGGCTTCCTGGTTAAAGAAATCCAAGCCCTAGGCTGAACTCTAACCCTAACCCTAGGCAGATAAATCAGCCTAGGTATAGGGATGGTGCCAAGGAAAAAGCTGTGAAAGCTGCCATGTTGTTGCACTTTTGTACTCCCCTTGGGATGCCTTGAACAGCTGCAGTGTGCCTGGAGCTAAGGGCTTCCTAGTTTCAAAAATCCTAGCCGTAGGCCTAAGCCTAACAGTAACCCTGGGAAAGTAAATCAGCCTGATGTTAGGCTTCTTGCCAAGGAAAAAGCCGTGAAAGCAGCCATGTTGTGGCACTTTTGCACTCCCTTTTGGATGCCTTTCACAGCTCCAGTGTGCCTGGAACTCAGGGCTTCCTGCTTTTAAAAATCCTAGCCCTAGGCCGAACCCCAACCCTAAGACGAGAAAGGCAAATCAGCCAGGAATTAGGCATGTCCCCAAGGAAAAAGCTGTGGAGGCAGGCATGTTGTGGTACTTTTGCGCTCTTCTTGGCTAGTCCTTCGCAGCTGCTGTGTTCTTGGAACTCAGGGCTTTCTGGTTAATAGAGCCCTTACCCTAGGCGTAACTCAAACCTTAAGCCTAGGAAGGAAAATCAGCCTATGGTTCGGGATGGTCTCATGGAAATATCAGTGGTGGCAGCCAAGTTGCGTCACTTTTGCGCTCCCCTTGGGATGCCTTTTGCAGCTGCAGTGTGCCTGGAGCCCAGGGCTTCCTGGTTTTAAAAGTCCTAGGCCTAAGCCTAACAGTAACCCTAGGAAGGTAAATCAGCCGGGTATTAGGGTTCTTCCTAAGGGAAAAGCCGTGAAAGCAGCCATGTTGTGGCACTTCTGCACTCCCTTTGGGATGCCTTTGGCAGATGAAGTAAGCCTGGAACTCAGGGCTTCCTGGTTAAAGAAATCCAAGCCCTAGGCTGAACCCTAACCCTAACCCTAGGCAGATAAATCAGCCTAGGTATAGGGATGGTGCCAAGGAAAAAGCTGTGAAAGCTGCCATGTTGTTGCACTTTTGTACTCCCCTTGGGATGCCTTGAACAGCTGCAGTGTGCCTGGAGCTAAGGGCTTCCTAGTTTCAAAAATCCTAGCCCTAGGCCTAAGCCTAACAGTAACCCTGGGAAAGTAAATCAGCCTGATGTTAGGCTTCTCGCCAAGGAAAAAGCCGTGAAAGCAGCCATGTTGTGGCACTTTTGCACTCCCTTTTGGATGCCTTTCACAGCTCCAGTGTGCCTGGAACTCAGGGCTTCCTGCTTTTAAAAATCCTAGCCCTAGGCCGAACCCCAACCCTAAGACGAGAAAGGCAAATCAGCCAGGAATTAGGCATGTCCCCAAGGAAAAAGCTGTGGAGGCAGGCATGTTGTGGTACTTTTGCGCTCTTCTTGGCTAGTCCTTCGCAGCTGCTGTGTTCTTGGAACTCAGGGCTTTCTGGTTAATAGAACCCTTACCCTAGGCGTAACTCAAACCTTAACCCTAGGAAGGAAAATCAGCCTATGGTTCGGGATGGTCTCATGGAAATATCAGTGGTGGCAGCCAAGTTGCGTCACTTTTGCGCTCCCCTTGGGATGCCTTTTGCAGCTGCAGTGTGCCTGGAGCCCAGGGCTTCCTGGTTTTAAAAGTCCTAGGCCTAAGCCTAACAGTAACCCTAGGAAGGTAAATCAGCCGGGTATTAGGGTTCTTCCTAAGGGAAAAGCCGTGAAAGCAGCCATGTTGTGGCACTTCTGCACTCCCTTTGGGATGCCTTTGGCAGATGAAGTAAGCCTGGAACTCAGGGCTTCCTGGTTAAAGAAATCCAAGCCCTAGGCTGAACTCTAACCCTAACCCTAGGCAGATAAATCAGCCTAGGTATAGGGATGGTGCCAAGGAAAAAGCTGTGAAAGCTGCCATGTTGTTGCACTTTTGTACTCCCCTTGGGATGCCTTGAACAGCTGCAGTGTGCCTGGAGCTAAGGGCTTCCTAGTTTCAAAAATCCTAGCCCTAGGCCTAAGCCTAACAGTAACCCTGGGAAAGTAAATCAGCCTGATGTTAGGCTTCTTGCCAAGGAAAAAGCCGTGAAAGCAGCCATGTTGTGGCACTTTTGCACTCCCTTTTGGATGCCTTTCACAGCTCCAGTGTGCCTGGAACTCAGGGCTTCCTGCTTTTAAAAATCCTAGCCCTAGGCCGAACCCCAACCCTAAGACGAGAAAGGCAAATCAGCCAGGAATTAGGCATGTCCCCAAGGAAAAAGCTGTGGAGGCAGGCATGTTGTGGTACTTTTGCGCTCTTCTTGGCTAGTCCTTCGCAGCTGCTGTGTTCTTGGAACTCAGGGCTTTCTGGTTAATAGAACCCTTACCCTAGGCGTAACTCAAACTTTAACCCTAGGAAGGAAAATCAGCCTATGGTTCGGGATGGTCTCATGGAAATATCAGTGGTGGCAGCCAAGTTGCGTCACTTTTGCGCTCCCCTTGGGATGCCTTTTGCAGCTGCAGTGTGCCTGGAGCCCAGGGCTTCCTGGTTTTAAAAGTCCTAGGCCTAAGCCTAACAGTAACCCTAGGAAGGTAAATCAGCCGGGTATTAGGGTTCTTCCTAAGGGAAAAGCCGTGAAAGCAGCCATGTTGTGGCACTTCTGCACTCCCTTTGGGATGCCTTTGGCAGATGAAGTAAGCCTGGAACTCAGGGCTTCCTGGTTAAAAAAATCCAAGCCCTAGGCTGAACCCTAACCCTAACCCTAGGCAGATAAATCAGCCTAGGTATAGGGATGGTGCCAAGGAAAAAGCTGTGAAAGCTGCCATGTTGTTGCACTTTTGTACTCCCCTTGGGATGCCTTGAACAGCTGCAGTGTGCCTGGAGCTAAGGGCTTCCTAGTTTTAAAAATCCTAGCCCTAGGCCTAAGCCTAACAGTAACCCTGGGAAAGTAAATCAGCCTGGTGTTAGGCGTCTTGCCAAGGAAAAAGCCGTGAAAGCAGCCATGTTGTGGCACTTTTGCACTCCCTTTTGGATGCCTTTCACAGCTGCAGTGTGCCTGGAACTCAGGGCTTCCTGCTTTTAAAAATCCTAGCCCTAGGCCGAACCCCAACCCTAAGACGAGAAAGGCAAATCAGCCAGGAATTAGGCATGTCCCCAAGGAAAAAGCTGTGGAGGCAGGCATGTTGTGGTACTTTTGCGCTCTTCTTGGCTAGTCCTTCGCAGCTGCTGTGTTCTTGGAACTCAGGGCTTTCTGGTTAATAGAACCCTTACCCTAGGCGTAACTCAAACCTTAACCCTAGGAAGGAAAATCAGCCTATGGTTCGGGATGGTCTCATGGAAATATCAGTGGTGGCAGCCAAGTTGCGTCACTTTTGCGCTCCCCTTGGGATGCCTTTTGCAGCTGCAGTGTGCCTGGAGCCCAGGGCTTCCTGGTTTTAAAAGTCCTAGGCCTAAGCCTAACAGTAACCCTAGGAAGGTAAATCAGCCGGGTATTAGGGTTCTTCCTAAGGGAAAAGCCGTGAAAGCAGCCATGTTGTGGCACTTCTGCACTCCCTTTGGGATGCCTTTGGCAGATGAAGTAAGCCTGGAAGTCAGGGCTTCCTGGTTAAAGAAATCCAAGCCCAAGGCTGAACTCTAACCCTAACCCTAGGCAGATAAATCAGCCTAGGTATAGGGATGGTGCCAAGGAAAAAGCTGTGAAAGCTGCCATGTTGTTGCACTTTTGTACTCCCCTTGGGATGCCTTGAACAGCTGCAGTGTGCCTGGAGCTAAGGGCTTCCTAGTTTCAAAAATCCTAGCCCTAGGCCTAAGCCTAACAGTAACCCTGGGAAAGTAAATCAGCCTGATGTTAGGCTTCTTGCCAAGGAAAAAGCCGTGAAAGCAGCCATGTTGTGGCACTTTTGCACTCCCTTTTGGATGCCTTTCACAGCTCCAGTGTGCCTGGAACTCAGGGCTTCCTGCTTTTAAAAATCCTAGCCCTAGGCCGAACCCCAACCCTAAGACGAGAAAGGCAAATCAGCCAGGAATTAGGCATGTCCCCAAGGAAAAAGCTGTGGAGGCAGGCATGTTGTGGTACTTTTGCGCTCTTCTTGGCTAGTCCTTCGCAGCTGCTGTGTTCTTGGAACTCAGGGCTTTCTGGTTAATAGAACCCTTACCCTAGGCGTAACTCAAACTTTAACCCTAGGAAGGAAAATCAGCCTATGGTTCGGGATGGTCTCATGGAAATATCAGTGGTGGCAGCCAAGTTGCGTCACTTTTGCGCTCCCCTTGGGATGCCTTTTGCAGCTGCAGTGTGCCTGGAGCCCAGGGCTTCCTGGTTTTAAAAGTCCTAGGCCTAAGCCTAACAGTAACCCTAGGAAGGTAAATCAGCCGGGTATTAGGGTTCTTCCTAAGGGAAAAGCCGTGAAAGCAGCCATGTTGTGGCACTTCTGCACTCCCTTTGGGATGCCTTTGGCAGATGAAGTAAGCCTGGAACTCAGGGCTTCCTGGTTAAAAAAATCCAAGCCCTAGGCTGAACCCTAACCCTAACCCTAGGCAGATAAATCAGCCTAGGTATAGGGATGGTGCCAAGGAAAAAGCTGTGAAAGCTGCCATGTTGTTGCACTTTTGTACTCCCCTTGGGATGCCTTGAACAGCTGCAGTGCGCCTGGAGCTAAGGGCTTCCTAGTTTCAAAAATCCTAGCCCTAGGCCTAAGCCTAACAGTAACCCTGGGAAAGTAAATCAGCCTGATGTTAGGCTTCTTGCCAAGGAAAAAGCCGTGAAAGCAGCCATGTTGTGGCACTTTTGCACTCCCTTTTGGATGCCTTTCACAGCTGCAGTGTGCCTGGAACTCAGGGCTTCCTGATTTTAAAAATCCTAGCCCTAGGCCGAACCCCAACCCTAAGACGAGAAAGGCAAATCAGCCAGGAATTAGGCATGTCCCCAAGGAAAAAGCTGTGGAGGCAGGCATGTTGTGGTACTTTTGCGCTCTTCTTGGCTAGTCCTTCGCAGCTGCTGTGTTCTTGGAACTCAGGGCTTTCTGGTTAATAGAACCCTTACCCTAGGCGTAACTCAAACCTTAACCCTAGGAAGGAAAATCAGCCTATGGTTCGGGATGGTCTCATGGAAATATCAGTGGTGGCAGCCAAGTTGCGTCACTTTTGCGCTCCCCTTGGGATGCCTTTTGCAGCTGCAGTGTGCCTGGAGCCCAGGGCTTCCTGGTTTTAAAAGTCCTAGGCCTAAGCCTAACAGTAACCCTAGGAAGGTAAATCAGCCCGGTATTAGGGTTCTTCCTAAGGGAAAAGCCGTGAAAGCAGCCATGTTGTGGCACTTCTGCACTCCCTTTGGGATGCCTTTGGCAGATGAAGTAAGCCTGGAACTCAGGGCTTCCTGGTTAAAGAAATCCAAGCCCTAGGCTGAACTCTAACCCTAACCCTAGGCAGATAAATCAGCCTAGGTATAGGGATGGTGCCAAGGAAAAAGCTGTGAAAGCTGCCATGTTGTTGCACTTTTGTACTCCCCTTGGGATGCCTTGAACAGCTGCAGTGTGCCTGGAGCTAAGGGCTTCCTAGTTTCAAAAATCCTAGCCCTAGGCCTAAGCCTAACAGTAACCCTGGGAAAGTAAATCAGCCTGATGTTAGGCTTCTTGCCAAGGAAAAAGCCGTGAAAGCAGCCATGTTGTGGCACTTTTGCACTCCCTTTTGGATGCCTTTCACAGCTCCAGTGTGCCTGGAACTCAGGGCTTCCTGATTTTAAAAATCCTAGCCCTAGGCCGAACCCCAACCCTAAGACGAGAAAGGCAAATCAGCCAGGAATTAGGCATGTCCCCAAGGAAAAAGCTGTGGAGGCAGGCATGTTGTGCTACTTTTGCGCTCTTCTTGGCTAGTCCTTCGCAGCTGCTGTGTTCTTGGAACTCAGGGCTTTCTGGTTAATAGAACCCTTACCCTAGGCGTAACTCAAACTTTAACCCTAGGAAGGAAAATCAGCCTATGGTTCGGGATGGTCTCATGGAAATATCAGTGGTGGCAGCCAAGTTGCGTCACTTTTGCGCTCCCCTTGGGATGCCTTTTGCAGCTGCAGTGTGCCTGGAGCCCAGGGCTTCCTGGTTTTAAAAGTCCTAGGCCTAAGCCTAACAGTAACCCTAGGAAGGTAAATCAGCCGGGTATTAGGGTTCTTCCTAAGGGAAAAGCCGTGAAAGCAGCCATGTTGTGGCACTTCTGCACTCCCTTTGGGATGCCTTTGGCAGATGAAGTAAGCCTGGAACTCAGGGCTTCCTGGTTAAAGAAATCCAAGCCCTAGGCTGAACCCTAACCCTAACCCTAGGCAGATAAATCAGCCTAGGTATAGGGATGGTGCCAAGGAAAAAGCTGTGAAAGCTGCCATGTTGTTGCACTTTTGTACTCCCCTTGGGATGCCTTGAACAGCTGCAGTGTGCCTGGAGCTAAGGGCTTCCTAGTTTCAAAAATCCTAGCCCTAGGCCTAAGCCTAACAGTAACCCTGGGAAAGTAAATCAGCCTGGTGTTAGGCTTCTTCCCAAGGAAAAAGCCGTGAAAGCAGCCATGTTGTGGCACTTTTGCATTCCCTTTTGGATGCCTTTCACAGCTCCAGTGTGCCTGGAACTCAGGGCTTCCTGCTTTTAAAAATCCTAGCCCTAGGCCGAACCCCAACCCTAAGACGAGAAAGGCAAATCAGCCAGGAATTAGGCATGTCCCCAAGGAAAAAGCTGTGGAGGCAGGCATGTTGTGGTACTTTTGCGCTCTTCTTGGCTAGTCCTTCGCAGCTTCTGTGTTCTTGGAACTCAGGGCTTTCTGGTTAATAGAACCCTTACCCTAGGCGTAACTCAAACTTTAACCCTAGGAAGGAAAATCAGCCTATGGTTCGGGATGGTCTCATGGAAATATCAGTGGTGGCAGCCAAGTTGCGTCACTTTTGCGCTCCCCTTGGGATGCCTTTTGCAGCTGCAGTGTGCCTGGAGCCCAGGGCTTCCTGGTTTTAAAAGTCCTAGGCCTAAGCCTAACAGTAACCCTAGGAAGGTAAATCAGCCGGGTATTAGGGTTCTTCCTAAGGGAAAAGCCGTGAAAGCAGCCATGTTGTGGCACTTCTGCACTCCCTTTGGGATGCCTTTGGCAGATGAAGTAAGCCTGGAACTCAGGGCTTCCTGGTTAAAAAAATTCAAGCCCTAGGCTGAACCCTAACCCTAACCCTAGGCAGATAAATCAGCCTAGGTATAGGGATGGTGCCAAGGAAAAAGCTGTGAAAGCTGCCATGTTGTTGCACTTTTGTACTCCCCTTGGGATGCCTTGAACAGCTGCAGTGCGCCTGGAGCTAAGGGCTTCCTAGTTTCAAAAATCCTAGCCCTAGGCCTAAGCCTAACAGTAAGCCTGGGAAAGTAAATCAGCCTGATGTTAGGCTTCTTGCCAAGGAAAAAGCCGTGAAAGCAGCCATGTTGTGGCACTTTTGCACTCCCTTTTGGATGCCTTTCACAGCTGCAGTGTGCCTGGAACTCAGGGCTTCCTGCTTTTAAAAATCCTAGCCCTAGGCCGAACCCCAACCCTAAGACGAGAAAGGCAAATCAGCCAGGAATTAGGCATGTCCCCAAGGAAAAAGCTGTGGAGGCAGGCATGTTGTGGTACTTTTGCGCTCTTCTTGGCTAGTCCTTCGCAGCTGCTGTGTTCTTGGAACTCAGGGCTTTCTGGTTAATAGAACCCTTACCCTAGGCGTAACTCAAACCTTAACCCTAGGAAGGAAAATCAGCCTATGGTTCGGGATGGTCTCATGGAAATATCAGTGGTGGCAGCCAAGTTGCGTCACTTTTGCGCTCCCCTTGGGATGCCTTTTGCAGCTGCAGTGTGCCTGGAGCCCAGGGCTTCCTGGTTTTAAAAGTCCTAGGCCTAAGCCTAACAGTAACCCTAGGAAGGTAAATCAGCCGGGTATTAGGGTTCTTCCTAAGGGAAAAGCCGTGAAAGCAGCCATGTTGTGGCACTTCTGCACTCCCTTTGGGATGCCTTTGGCAGATGAAGTAAGCCTGGAACTCAGGGCTTCCTGGTTAAAGAAAATCCAAGCCCTAGGCTGAACCCTAACCCTAACCCTAGGCAGATCAATCAGCCTAGGTATAGGGATGGTGCCAAGGAAAAAGCTGTGAAAGCTGCCATGTTGTTGCACTTTTGTACTCCCCTTGGGATGCCTTGAACAGCTGCAGTGTGCCTGGAGCCCAGGGCTTCCTAGTTTCAAAAATCCTAGCCCTAGGCCTAAAGCCTAACAGTAACCCTGGGAAAGTAAGTCAGCCTGGTGTTAGGCTTCTTCCCAAAGAAAAAGCCGTGGAAAGCAGCCATGTTGTGGCACTTTTGCACTCCCTTTTGGATGCCTTTCACAGCTGCAGTGTGCCTGGAACTCAGGGCTTCCTGCTTTTAAAAATCCTAGCCCTAGGCCGAACCCCAACCCTAAGACGAGAAAGGCAAATCAGCCAGGAATTAGGCATGTCCCCAAGGAAAAAGCTGTGGAGGCAGGCATGTTGTGGTACTTTTGCGCTCTTCTTGGCTAGTCCTTCGCAGCTGCTGTGTTCTTGGAACTCAGGGGCTTTCTGGTTAATAGAACCCTTACCCTAGGCGTAACTCAACCTTAACCCTAGGAAGGAAATCAGCCTATGGTTCGGGATGGTCTCATGGAAATATCAGTGCTGGCAGCCAAGTTGCGTCACTTTTGCGCTCCCCTTGGGATGCCTTTTGCAGCTGCAGTGTGCCTGGAGCCCAGGGCTTCCTGGTTTTAAAAGTCCTAGGCCTAAGCCTAACAGTAACCCTAGGAAGGTAAATCAGCCGGGTATTAGGGTTCTTCCTAAGGGAAAAGCCGTGAAAGCAGCCATGTTGTGGCACTTCTGCACTCCCTTTGGGATGCCTTTGGCAGATGAAGTAAGCCTGGAACTCAGGGCTTCCTGGTTAAAGAAATCCAAGCCCTAGGCTGAACCCTAACCCTAACCCTAGGCAGATCAATCAGCCTAGGTATAGGGATGGTGCCAAGGAAAAAGCTGTGAAAGCTGCCATGTTGTTTGCACTTTTGTACTCCCCTTGGGATGCCTTGAACAGCTGCAGTGTGCCTGGAGCCCAGGGCTTCCTAGTTTCAAAAATCCTAGCTTTAGGCCTAAGCCTAACAGAAACCCTGGGAAAGTAAGTCAGCCTGGTGTTAGGCTTCTTCCAAGGAAAAAGCCGTGAAAGCAGCCATGTTGTGGCACTTTTGCATTCCCTTTTTGGATGCCTTCACAGCTCCAGTGTGCCTGGAACTCAGGGCTTCCTGCTTTTAAAAATCCTAGCCCTAGGCCGAACCCCAACCCTAAGACGAGAAAGGCAAATCAGCCAGGAATTAGGCATGTCCCCAAGGAAAAAAGCTGTGGAGGCAGGCATGTTGTGGTACTTTTGCGCTCTTCTTGGCTAGTCCTTCGCAGCTTCTGTGTTCTTGGAACTCAGGGCTTTCTGGTTAATAGAACCCTTACCCTAGGCGTAACTCAAACTTTAACCCTAGGAAGGAAAATCAGCCTATGGTTCGGGATGGTCTCATGGAAATATCAGTGGTGGCAGCCAAGTTGCGTCACTTTTGCGCTCCCCTTGGGATGCCTTTTGCAGCTGCAGTGTGCCTGGAGCCCAGGGCTTCCTGGTTTTAAAAGTCCTAGGCCTAAGCCTAACAGTAACCCTAGGAAGGTAAAATCAGCCGGGTATTAGGGTTCTTCCTAAGGGAAAAGCCGTGAAAGCAGCCATGTTGTGGCACTTCTGCACTCCCTTTGGGATGCCTTTGGCAGATGAAGTAAGCCTGGAACTCAGGGCTTCCTGGTTAAAAAAATCCAAGCCCTAGGCTGAACCCTAACCCTAACCCTAGGCAGATAAATCAGCCTAGGTATAGGGATGGTGCCAAGGAAAAAGCTGTGAAAGCTGCCATGTTGTTGCACTTTTGTACTCCCCTTGGATGCCTTGAACAGCTGCAGTGCGCCTGGAGCTAAGGGCTTCCTAGTTTCAAAAATCCTAGCCCTAGGCCTAAGCCTAACAGTAAGCCTGGGAAAGTAAATCAGGCCTGATGTTAGGCTTCTTGCCAAGGAAAAAGCCGTGAAAGCAGCCATGTTGTGGCACTTTGCACTCCCTTTTGGATGCCTTTCACAGCTCCAGTGTGCCTGGAACTCAGGGCTTCCTGCTTTAAAAATCCTAGCCCTAGGCCGAACCCCAACCCTAAGACGAGAAAGGCAAAGTCAGCCAGGAATTAGGCATGTCCCCAAGGAAAAAGCTGTGGAGGCAGGCATGTTGTGGTACTTTTGCGCTCTTCTTGGCAGTCCTTCGCAGCTGCTGTGTTCTTGGAACTCAGGGCTTTCTGGTTAATAGAACCCTTACCCTAGGGCGTAACTCAAACCTTAACCCTAGGAAGGAAAATCAGCCTATGGTTCGGGATGGTCTCATGGAAATATCAGTGGTGGCAGCCAAGTTGCGTCACTTTTGCGCTCCCCTTGGGATGCCTTTTGCAGCTGCAGTGTGCCTGGAGCCCAGGGCTTCCTGGTTTTAAAAGTCCTAGGCCTAAGCCTAACAGTAACCCTAGGAAGGTAAATCAGCCGGGTATTAGGGTTCTTCCTAAGGAAAAGCCGTGAAAGCAGGCCATGTTGTGGCACTTCTGCACTCCCTTTGGGATGCCTTTGGCAGATGAAGTAAGCCTGGAACTCAGGGCTTCTGTTAAAGAAATCCAAGCCCTAGCTGAACCCTAACCCTAACCCTAGGCAGATAAATCATCCCTAGGTATAGGGATGGTGCCAAGGAAAAAGCTGTGAAAGCTGCCATGTTGTTGCACTTTTGTACTCCCCTTGGGATGCCTTGAACAGCTGCAGTGTGCCTGGAGCTAAGGGCTTCCTAGTTTTAAAAATCCTAGCCCTAGGCCTAAGCCTAACAGTAACCCTGGGAAGGTAAATCAGCCTGGTGTTAGGGCGTCTTGCCAAGGAAAAAGCCGTGAAAGCAGCCATGTTGTGGCACTTTTGCACTCCCTTTGGATGCCTTTCACAGCTCCAGTGTGCCTGGAACTCAGGGCTTCCTGATTTTAAAAATCCTAGCCCTAGGCCGAACCCCAACCCTAAGACGAGAAAGGCAAATCAGCCAGGAATTAGGCATGTCCCCAAGGAAAAAGCTGTGGAGGCAGGGCAAGTTGTGGTACTTTTGCGCTCTTCTTGGCTAGTCCTTCGCAGCTGCTGTGTTCTTGGAACTCAGGGCTTTCTGTTAATAGAACCCTTAGCCTAGGCGTAACTCAAACCTTAACCCTAGGAAGGAAAATCAGCCTATGGTTCGGGATGGTCTCATGAAATATCAGTGGTGGCAGCCAAGTTGCGTCACTTTTTGCGCTCCCCTTGGGATGCCTTTTGCAGCTGCAGTGTGCCTGGAGCCCAGGGCTTCCTGGTTTTAAAAGTCCTAGGCCTAAGCCTAACAGTAACCCTAGGAAGGTAAATCAGCCGGGTATTAGGGTTCTTCCTAAGGGAAAAGCCGTGAAAGCAGCCATGGTTGTGGCACTTCTGCACTCCCTTTGGGATGCCTTTGGCAGATGAAGTAAGCCTGGAAGTCAGGGCTTCCTGTTAAAGAAATCCAAGCCCTAGGCTGAACTCTAACCCTAACCCTAGGCAGATAAATCAGCCTAGGTATAGGGATGGTGCCAAGGAAAAAAGCTGTGAAAGCTGCCATGTTGTTGCACTTTTGTACTCCCCTTGGGATGCCTTGAACAGCTGCAGTGCGCCTGGAGCTAAGGGCTTTCTAGTTTCAAAAATCCTAGCCCTAGGCCTAAGCCTAACAGTAACCCTGGGAAAGTAAATCAGCTGATGTTAGGCTTCTTGCAGGAAAAAGCCGTGAAAGCAGCCATGTTGTGGCACTTTGCACTCCCTTTGGATGCCTTTCACAGCTCCAGTGTGCCTGGAACTCAGGGCTTCCTGCTTTTAAAAATCCTAGCCCTAGGCCGAACCCCAACCCTAAGACGAGAAAGGCAAATCAGCCAGGAATTAGGCATGTCCCCAAGGAAAAAGCTGTGGAGGCAGGCATGTTGTGGTACTTTTGCGCTCTTCTTGGCTAGTCCTTCGCAGCTGCTGTGTCTTGGAACTCAGGGCTTTCTGGTTAATAGAACCCTTACCCTAGGCGTAACTCAAACTTTAACCCTAGGAAGGAAAATCAGCCTATGGTTTCGGGATGGTCTCATGGAAATATCAGTGGTGCAGCCAAGTTGCGTCACTTTTGCGCTCCCCTTGGGATGCCCTTTTGCAGCTGCAGTGTGCCTGGAGCCCAGGGCTTCCTGGTTTTAAAAGTCCTAGGCCTAAGCCTAACAGTAACCCTAGGAAGGTAAATCAGCCGGGTATTAGGGTTTCTTCCTAAGGGGAAAAGCCGTGAAAGCAGCCATGTTGTGGCACTTCTGCACTCCCTTTGGATGCCTTTGGCAGATGAAGTAAGCCTGGAACTCAGGCTTCCTGGTTAAAAAAATCCAAGCCCTAGGCTGAACCCTAACCCTAACCCTAGGCAGATAAATCAGCCTAGGTATAGGGATGGTGCCAAGGAAAAAGCTGTGAAAGCTGCCATGTTGTTGCACTTTTGTACTCCCCTTGGGATGCCTTGAACAGCTGCAGTGTGCCTGGAGCTAAGGGCTTCCTAGTTTCAAAAATCCTAGCCCTAGGCCTAAGCCTAACAGTAAGCCTGGGAAAGTAAATCAGCTGATGTTAGGCTTCTTGCCAAGGAAAAAGCCGTGAAAGCAGCCATGTTGTGGCACTTTTGCACTCCCTTTTGGATGCCTTTCACAGCTCCAGTGTGCCTGGAACTCAGGGCTTCCTGCTTTTAAAAATCCTAGCCCTAGGCCGAACCCCAACCCTAAGACGAGAAAGGCAAATCAGCCAGGAATTAGGCATGTCCCCAAGGAAAAAGCTGTGAGGCAGGCATGTTGTGGTACTTTTGCGCTCTTCTTGGCTAGTCCTTCGCAGCTGCTGTGTTCTTGGAACTCAGGGCTTTCTGGTTAATAGAACCCTTACCCTAGGCGTAACTCAAACCTTAACCCTAGGAAGGAAAATCAGCCTATGGTTCGGGATGGTCTCATGGAAATATCAGTGGTGGCAGCCAAGTTGCGTCACTTTTGCGCTCCCCTTGGGATGCGTTTTGCAGCTGCAGTGTGCCTGGAGCCCAGGGCTTCCTGGTTTGAAAAGTCCTAGGCCTAAGCCTAACAGTAACCCTAGGAAGGTAAATCAGCCGGGTATTAGGGTTCTTCCTAAGGGAAAAGCCGTGAAAGCAGCCATGTTGTGGCACTTCTGCACTCCCTTTGGGATGCCTTTGGCAGATGAAGTAAGCCTGGAACTCAGGGCTTCCTGGTTAAAGAAATCCAAGCCCTAGGCTGAACCCTAACCCTAACCCTAGGCAGATAAATCAGCCTAGGTATAGGGATGGTGCCAAGGAAAAAGCTGTGAAAGCTGCCATGTTGTTGCACTTTTGTACTCCCCTTGGGATGCCTTGAACAGCTGCAGTGTGCCTGGAGCCCAGGGCTTCCTAGTTTCAAAAATCCTAGCCCTAGGCCTAAGCCTAACAGTAACCCTGGGAAAGTAAGTCAGCCTGGTGTTAGGCTTCTTCCCAAGGAAAAAGCCGTGAAAGCAGCCATGTTGTGGCACTTTTGCATTCCCTTTTGGATGCCTTTCACAGCTCCAGTGTGCCTGGAACTCAGGGCTTCCTGCTTTTAAAAATCCTAGCCCTAGGCCGAACCCCAACCCTAAGACGAGAAAGGCAAATCAGCCAGGAATTAGGCATGTCCCCAAGGAAAAAGCTGTGGAGGCAGGCATGTTGTGGTACTTTTGCGCTCTTCTTGGCTAGTCCTTCGCAGCTGCTGTGTTCTTGGAACTCAGGGCTTTCTGGTTAATAGAACCCTTACCCTAGGCGTAACTCAAACCTTAACCCTAGGAAGGAAAATCAGCCTATGGTTCGGGATGGTCTCATGGAAATATCAGTGGTGGCAGCCAAGTTGCGTCACTTTTGCGCTCCCCTTGGGATGCCTTTTGCAGCTGCAGTGTGCCTGGAGCCCAGGGCTTCCTGGTTTTAAAAGTCCTAGGCCTAAGCCTAACAGTAACCCTAGGAAGGTAAATCAGCCGGGTATTAGGGTTCTTCCTAAGGGAAAAGCCGTGAAAGCAGCCATGTTGTGGCACTTCTGCACTCCCTTTGGGATGCCTTTGGCAGATGAAGTAAGCCTGGAACTCAGGGCTTCCTGGTTAAAGAAATCCAAGCCCTAGGCTGAACTCTAACCCTAACCCTAGGCAGATAAATCAGCCTAGGTATAGGGATGGTGCCAAGGAAAAAGCTGTGAAAGCTGCCATGTTGTTGCACTTTTGTACTCCCCTTGGGATGCCTTGAACAGCTGCAGTGTGCCTGGAGCTAAGGGCTTCCTAGTTTCAAAAATCCTAGCCCTAGGCCTAAGCCTAACAGTAACCCTGGGAAAGTAAATCAGCCTGATGTTAGGCTTCTTGCCAAGGAAAAAGCCGTGAAAGCAGCCATGTTGTGGCACTTTTGCACTCCCTTTTGGATGCCTTTCACAGCTCCAGTGTGCCTGGAACTCAGGGCTTCCTGATTTTAAAAATCCTAGCCCTAGGCCGAACCCCAACCCTAAGACGAGAAAGGCAAATCAGCCAGGAATTAGGCATGTCCACAAGGAAAAAGCTGTGGAGGCAGGCATGTTGTGGTACTTTTGCGCTCTTCTTGGCTAGTCCTTCGCAGCTGCTGTGTTCTTGGAACTCAGGGCTTTCTGGTTAATAGAACCCTTACCCTAGGCGTAACTCAAACTTTAACCCTAGGAAGGAAAATCAGCCTATGGTTCGGGATGGTCTCATGGAAATATCAGTGGTGGCAGCCAAGTTGCGTCACTTTTGCGCTCCCCTTGGGATGCCTTTTGCAGCTGCAGTGTGCCTGGAGCCCAGGGCTTCCTGGTTTTAAAAGTCCTAGGCCTAAGCCTAACAGTAACCCTAGGAAGGTAAATCAGCCGGGTATTAGGGTTCTTCCTAAGGGAAAAGCCGTGAAAGCAGCCATGTTGTGGCACTTCTGCACTCCCTTTGGGATGCCTTTGGCAGATGAAGTAAGCCTGGAACTCAGGGCTTCCTGGTTAAAGAAATCCAAGCCCTAGGCTGAACCCTAACCCTAACCCTAGGCAGATAAATCAGCCTAGGTATAGGGATGGTGCCAAGGAAAAAGCTGTGAAAGCTGCCATGTTGTTGCACTTTTGTACTCCCCTTGGGATGCCTTGAACAGCTGCAGTGTGCCTGGAGCTAAGGGCTTCCTAGTTTCAAAAATCCTAGCCCTAGGCCTAAGCCTAACAGTAAGCCTGGGAAAGTAAATCAGCCTGATGTTAGGCTTCTTGCCAAGGAAAAAGCCGTGAAAGCAGCCATGTTGTGGCACTTTTGCACTCCCTTTTGGATGCCTTTCACAGCTGCAGTGTGCCTGGAACTCAGGGCTTCCTGCTTTTAAAAATCCTAGCCCTAGGCCGAACCCCAACCCTAAGACGAGAAAGGCAAATCAGCCAGGAATTAGGCATGTCCCCAAGGAAAAAGCTGTGGAGGCAGGCATGTTGTGGTACTTTTGCGCTCTTCTTGGCTAGTCCTTCGCAGCTGCTGTGTTCTTGGAACTCAGGGCTTTCTGGTTAATAGACCCCTACCCTAGGCGTAACTCAAACCTTAACCCTAGGAAGGAAAATCAGCCTATGGTTCGGGATGGTCTCATGGAAATATCAGTGGTGGCAGCCAAGTTGCGTCACTTTTGCGCTCCCCTTGGGATGCCTTTTGCAGCTGCAGTGTGCCTGGAGCCCAGGGCTTCCTGGTTTTAAAAGTCCTAGGCCTAAGCCTAACAGTAACCCTAGGAAGGTAAATCAGCCGGGTATTAGGGTTCTTCCTAAGGGAAAAGCCGTGAAAGCAGCCATGTTGTGGCACTTCTGCACTCCCTTTGGGATGCCTTTGGCAGATGAAGTAAGCCTGGAACTCAGGGCTTCCTGGTTAAAGAAATCCAAGCCCTAGGCTGAAGCCTAACCCTAACCCTAGGCAGATCAATCAGCCTAGGTATAGGGATGGTGCCAAGGAAAAAGCTGTGAAAGCTGCCATGTTGTTGCACTTTTGTACTCCCCTTGGGATGCCTTGAACAGCTGCAGTGTGCCTGGAGCTAAGGGCTTCCTAGTTTCAAAAATCCTAGCCCTAGGCCTAAGCCTAACAGTAACCCTGGGAAAGTAAATCAGCCTGATGTTAGGCTTCTTGCCAAGGAAAAAGCCGTGAAAGCAGCCATGTTGTGGCACTTTTGCACTCCCTTTTGGATGCCTTTCACAGCTCCAGTGTGCCTGGAACTCAGGGCTTCCTGCTTTTAAAAATCCTAGCCCTAGGCCGAACCCCAACCCTAAGACGAGAAAGGCAAATCAGCCAGGAATTAGGCATGTCCCCAAGGAAAAAGCTGTGGAGGCAGGCATGTTGTGGTACTTTTGCGCTCTTCTTGGCTAGTCCTTCGCAGCTGCTGTGTTCTTGGAACTCAGGGCTTTCTGGTTAATAGAACCCTTACCCTAGGCGTAACTCAAACCTTAACCCTAGGAAGGAAAATCAGCCTATGGTTCGGGATGGTCTCATGGAAATATCAGTGGTGGCAGCCAAGTTGCGTCACTTTTGCGCTCCCCTTGGGATGCCTTTCGCAGCTGCAGTGTGCCTGGAGCCCAGGGCTTCCTGGTTTTAAAAGTCCTAGGCCTAAGCCTAACAGTAACCCTAGGAAGGTAAATCAGCCGGGTATTAGGGTTCTTCCTAAGGGAAAAGCCGTGAAAGCAGCCATGTTGTGGCACTTCTGCACTCCCTTTGGGATGCCTTTGGCAGATGAAGTAAGCCTGGAACTCAGGGCTTCCTGGTTAAAGAAATCCAAGCCCTAGGCTGAACTCTAACCCTAACCCTAGGCAGATAAATCAGCCTAGGTATAGGGATGGTGCCAAGGAAAAAGCTGTGAAAGCTGCCATGTTGTTGCACTTTTGTACTCCCCTTGGGATGCCTTGAACAGCTGCAGTGTGCCTGGAGCTAAGGGCTTCCTAGTTTCAAAAATCCTAGCCCTAGGCCTAAGCCTAACAGTAAGCCTGGGAAAGTAAATCAGCCTGATGTTAGGCTTCTTGCCAAGGAAAAAGCCGTGAAAGCAGCCATGTTGTGGCACTTTTGCACTCCCTTTTGGATGCCTTTCACAGCTGCAGTGTGCCTGGAACTCAGGGCTTCCTGCTTTTAAAAATCCTAGCCCTAGGCCGAACCCCAACCCTAAGACGAGAAAGGCAAATCAGCCAGGAATTAAGCATGTCCGCAAGGAAAAAGCTGTGGAGGCAGGCATGTTGTGGTACTTTTGCGCTCTTCTTGGCTAGTCCTTCGCAGCTGCTGTGTTCTTGGAACTCAGGGCTTTCTGGTTAATAGAACCCTTACCCTAGGCGTAACTCAAACCTTAACCCTAGGAAGGAAAATCAGCCTATGGTTCGGGATGGTCTCATGGAAATATCAGTGGTGGCAGCCAAGTTGCGTCACTTTTGCGCTCCCCTTGGGATGCCTTTTGCAGCTGCAGTGTGCCTGGAGCCCAGGGCTTCCTGGTTTTAAAAGTCCTAGGCCTAAGCCTAACAGTAACCCTAGGAAGGTAAATCAGCCGGGTATTAGGGTTCTTCCTAAGGGAAAAGCCGTGAAAGCAGCCATGTTGTGGCACTTCTGCACTCCCTTTGGGATGCCTTTGGCAGATGAAGTAAGCCTGGAACTCAGGGCTTCCTGGTTAAAGAAATCCAAGCCCTAGGCTGAACCCTAACCCTAACCCTAGGCAGATAAATCAGCCTAGGTATAGGGATGGTGCCAAGGAAAAAGCTGTGAAAGCTGCCATGTTGTTGCACTTTTGTACTCCCCTTGGGATGCCTTGAACAGCTGCAGTGTGCCTAGGCCTAAGGGCTTCCTAGTTTCAAAAATCCTAGCCCTAGGCCAAAGCCTAACTGTAACCCTGGGAAAGTAAATCAGCCTGATGTTAGGCTTCTTGCCAAGGAAAAAGCCGTGAAAGCAGCCATGTTGTGGCACTTTTGCACTCCCTTTTGGATGCCTTTCAGAGCTCCAGTGTGCCTGGAACTCAGGGCTTCCTGCTTTTAAAAATCCTAGCCCTAGGCCGAACCCCAACCCTAAGACGAGAAAGGCAAATCAGCCAGGAATTAGGCATGTCCCCAAGGAAAAAGCTGTGGAGGCAGGCATGTTGTGGTACTTTTGCGCTCTTCTTGGCTAGTCCTTCGCAGCTGCTGTGTTCTTGGAACTCAGGGCTTTCTGGTAAATAGAGACCTTACCCTAGGCGTAACTCAAACCTTAACCCTAGGAAGGAAAATCAGCCTATGGTTTGGGATGGTCTCATGGAAATATCAGTGGTGGCAGCCAAGTTGCGTCACTTTTGCGCTCCCCTTGGGATGCCTTTTGCAGCTGCAGTGTGCCTGGAGCCCAGGGCTTCCTGGTTTTAAAAGTCCTAGGCCTAAGCCTAACAGTAACCCTAGGAAGGTAAATCAGCCGGGTATTAGGGTTCTTCCTAAGGGAAAAGCCGTGAAAGCAGCCATGTTGTGGCACTTCTGCACTCCCTTTGGGATGCCTTTGGCAGATGAAGTAAGCCTGGAACTCAGGGCTTCCTGGTTAAAGAAATCCAAGCCCTAGGCTGAACTCTAACCCTAACCCTAGGCAGATAAATCAGCCTAGGTATAGGGATGGTGCCAAGGAAAAAGCTGTGAAAGCTGCCATGTTGTTGCACTTTTGTACTCCCCTTGGGATGCCTTGAACAGCTGCAGTGTGCCTGGAGCCCAGGGCTTCCTAGTTTCAAAAATCCTAGCCCTAGGCCTAAGCCTAACAGTAACCCTGGGAAAGTAAGTCAGCCTGGTGTTAGGCTTCTTCCCAAGGAAAAAGCCGTGAAAGCAGCCATGTTGTGGCACTTTTGCATTCCCTTTTGGATGCCTTTCACAGCTCCAGTGTGCCTGGAACTCAGGGCTTCCTGCTTTTAAAAATCCTAGCCCTAGGCCGAACCCCAACCCTAAGACGAGAAAGGCAAATCAGCCAGGAATTAGGCATGTCCCCAAGGAAAAAGCTGTGGAGGCAGGCATGTTGTGGTACTTTTGCGCTCTTCTTGGCTAGTCCTTCGCAGCTTCTGTGTTCTTGGAACTCAGGGCTTTCTGGTTAATAGAACCCTTACCCTAGGCGTAACTCAAACTTTAACCCTAGGAAGGAAAATCAGCCTATGGTTCGGGATGGTCTCATGGAAATATCAGTGGTGGCAGCCAAGTTGCGTCACTTTTGCGCTCCCCTTGGGATGCCTTTTGCAGCTGCAGTGTGCCTGGAGCCCAGGGCTTCCTGGTTTTAAAAGTCCTAGGCCTAAGCCTAACAGTAACCCTAGGAAGGTAAATCAGCCGGGTATTAGGGTTCTTCCTAAGGGAAAAGCCGTGAAAGCAGCCATGTTGTGGCACTTCTGCACTCCCTTTGGGATGCCTTTGGCAGATGAAGTAAGCCTGGAACTCAGGGCTTCCTGGTTAAAAAAATCCAAGCCCTAGGCTGAACCCTAACCCTAACCCTAGGCAGATAAATCAGCCTAGGTATAGGGATGGTGCCAAGGAAAAAGCTGTGAAAGCTGCCATGTTGTTGCACTTTTGTACTCCCCTTGGGATGCCTTGAACAGCTGCAGTGCGCCTGGAGCTAAGGGCTTCCTAGTTTCAAAAATCCTAGCCCTAGGCCTAAGCCTAACAGTAAGCCTGGGAAGGTAAATCAGCCTGATGTTAGGCTTCTTGCCAAGGAAAAAGCCGTGAAAGCAGCCATGTTGTGGCACTTTTGCACTCCCTTTTGGATGCCTTTCACAGCTCCAGTGTGCCTGGAACTCAGGGCTTCCTGCTTTTAAAAATCCTAGCCCTAGGCCGAACCCCAACCCTAAGACGAGAAAGGCAAATCAGCCAGGAATTAGGCATGTCCCCAAGGAAAAAGCTGTGGAGGCAGGCATGTTGTGGTACTTTTGCGCTCTTCTTGGCTAGTCCTTCGCAGCTGCTGTGTTCTTGGAACTCAGGGCTTTCTGGTTAATAGAACCCTTACCCTAGGCGTAACTCAAACCTTAACCCTAGGAAGGAAAATCAGCCTATGGTTCGGGATGGTCTCATGGAAATATCAGTGGTGGCAGCCAAGTTGCGTCACTTTTGCGCTCCCCTTGGGATGCCTTTTGCAGCTGCAGTGTGCCTGGAGCCCAGGGCTTCCTGGTTTTAAAAGTCCTAGGCCTAAGCCTAACAGTAACCCTAGGAAGGTAAATCAGCCGGGTATTAGGGTTCTTCCTAAGGGAAAAGCCGTGAAAGCAGCCATGTTGTGGCACTTCTGCACTCCCTTTGGGATGCCTTTGGCAGATGAAGTAAGCCTGGAACTCAGGGCTTCCTGGTTAAAGAAATCCAAGCCCTAGGCTGAACCCTAACCCTAACCCTAGGCAGATAAATCAGCCTAGGTATAGGGATGGTGCCAAGGAAAAAGCTGTGAAAGCTGCCATGTTGTTGCACTTTTGTACTCCCCTTGGGATGCCTTGAACAGCTGCAGTGTGCCTGGAGCTAAGGGCTTCCTAGTTTTAAAAATCCTAGCCCTAGGCCTAAGCCTAACAGTAACCCTGGGAAGGTAAATCAGCCTGGTGTTAGGCGTCTTGCCAAGGAAAAAGCCGTGAAAGCAGCCATGTTGTGGCACTTTTGCACTCCCTTTTGGATGCCTTTCACAGCTCCAGTGTGCCTGGAACTCAGGGCTTCCTGATTTTAAAAATCCTAGCCCTAGGCCGAACCCCAACCCTAAGACGAGAAAGGCAAATCAGCCAGGAATTAGGCATGTCCCCAAGGAAAAAGCTGTGGAGGCAGGCAAGTTGTGGTACTTTTGCGCTCTTCTTGGCTAGTCCTTCGCAGCTGCTGTGTTCTTGGAACTCAGGGCTTTCTGGTTAATAGAACCCTTAGCCTAGGCGTAACTCAAACCTTAACCCTAGGAAGGAAAATCAGCCTATGGTTCGGGATGGTCTCATGGAAATATCAGTGGTGGCAGCCAAGTTGCGTCACTTTTGCGCTCCCCTTGGGATGCCTTTTGCAGCTGCAGTGTGCCTGGAGCCCAGGGCTTCCTGGTTTTAAAAGTCCTAGGCCTAAGCCTAACAGTAACCCTAGGAAGGTAAATCAGCCGGGTATTAGGGTTCTTCCTAAGGGAAAAGCCGTGAAAGCAGCCATGTTGTGGCACTTCTGCACTCCCTTTGGGATGCCTTTGGCAGATGAAGTAAGCCTGGAACTCAGGGCTTCCTGGTTAAAGAAATCCAAGCCCTAGGCTGAACTCTAACCCTAACCCTAGGCAGATAAATCAGCCTAGGTATAGGGATGGTGCCAAGGAAAAAGCTGTGAAAGCTGCCATGTTGTTGCACTTTTGTACTCCCCTTGGGATGCCTTGAACAGCTGCAGTGCGCCTGGAGCTAAGGGCTTCCTAGTTTCAAAAATCCTAGCCCTAGGCCTAAGCCTAACAGTAACCCTGGGAAAGTAAATCAGCCTGATGTTAGGCTTCTTGCCAAGGAAAAAGCCGTGAAAGCAGCCATGTTGTGGCACTTTTGCACTCCCTTTTGGATGCCTTTCACAGCTCCAGTGTGCCTGGAACTCAGGGCTTCCTGCTTTTAAAAATCCTAGCCCTAGGCCGAACCCCAACCCTAAGACGAGAAAGGCAAATCAGCCAGGAATTAGGCATGTCCCCAAGGAAAAAGCTGTGGAGGCAGGCATGTTGTGGTACTTTTGCGCTCTTCTTGGCTAGTCCTTCGCAGCTGCTGTGTTCTTGGAACTCAGGGCTTTCTGGTTAATAGAACCCTTACCCTAGGCGTAACTCAAACTTTAACCCTAGGAAGGAAAATCAGCCTATGGTTCGGGATGGTCTCATGGAAATATCAGTGGTGGCAGCCAAGTTGCGTCACTTTTGCGCTCCCCTTGGGATGCCTTTTGCAGCTGCAGTGTGCCTGGAGCCCAGGGCTTCCTGGTTTTAAAAGTCCTAGGCCTAAGCCTAACAGTAACCCTAGGAAGGTAAATCAGCCGGGTATTAGGGTTCTTCCTAAGGGAAAAGCCGTGAAAGCAGCCATGTTGTGGCACTTCTGCACTCCCTTTGGGATGCCTTTGGCAGATGAAGTAAGCCTGGAACTCAGGGCTTCCTGGTTAAAAAAATCCAAGCCCTAGGCTGAACCCTAACCCTAACCCTAGGCAGATAAATCAGCCTAGGTATAGGGATGGTGCCAAGGAAAAAGCTGTGAAAGCTGCCATGTTGTTGCACTTTTGTACTCCCCTTGGGATGCCTTGAACAGCTGCAGTGTGCCTGGAGCTAAGGGCTTCCTAGTTTCAAAAATCCTAGCCCTAGGCCTAAGCCTAACAGTAAGCCTGGGAAAGTAAATCAGCCTGATGTTAGGCTTCTTGCCAAGGAAAAAGCCGTGAAAGCAGCCATGTTGTGGCACTTTTGCACTCCCTTTTGGATGCCTTTCACAGCTCCAGTGTGCCTGGAACTCAGGGCTTCCTGCTTTTAAAAATCCTAGCCCTAGGCCGAACCCCAACCCTAAGACGAGAAAGGCAAATCAGCCAGGAATTAGGCATGTCCCCAAGGAAAAAGCTGTGGAGGCAGGCATGTTGTGGTACTTTTGCGCTCTTCTTGGCTAGTCCTTCGCAGCTGCTGTGTTCTTGGAACTCAGGGCTTTCTGGTTAATAGAACCCTTACCCTAGGCGTAACTCAAACCTTAACCCTAGGAAGGAAAATCAGCCTATGGTTCGGGATGGTCTCATGGAAATATCAGTGGTGGCAGCCAAGTTGCGTCACTTTTGCGCTCCCCTTGGGATGCCTTTTGCAGCTGCAGTGTGCCTGGAGCCCAGGGCTTCCTGGTTTGAAAAGTCCTAGGCCTAAGCCTAACAGTAACCCTAGGAAGGTAAATCAGCCGGGTATTAGGGTTCTTCCTAAGGGAAAAGCCGTGAAAGCAGCCATGTTGTGGCACTTCTGCACTCCCTTTGGGATGCCTTTGGCAGATGAAGTAAGCCTGGAACTCAGGGCTTCCTGGTTAAAGAAATCCAAGCCCTAGGCTGAACCCTAACCCTAACCCTAGGCAGATAAATCAGCCTAGGTATAGGGATGGTGCCAAGGAAAAAGCTGTGAAAGCTGCCATGTTGTTGCACTTTTGTACTCCCCTTGGGATGCCTTGAACAGCTGCAGTGTGCCTGGAGCCCAGGGCTTCCTAGTTTCAAAAATCCTAGCCCTAGGCCTAAGCCTAACAGTAACCCTGGGAAAGTAAGTCAGCCTGGTGTTAGGCTTCTTCCCAAGGAAAAAGCCGTGAAAGCAGCCATGTTGTGGCACTTTTGCATTCCCTTTTGGATGCCTTTCACAGCTCCAGTGTGCCTGGAACTCAGGGCTTCCTGCTTTTAAAAATCCTAGCCCTAGGCCGAACCCCAACCCTAAGACGAGAAAGGCAAATCAGCCAGGAATTAGGCATGTCCCCAAGGAAAAAGCTGTGGAGGCAGGCATGTTGTGGTACTTTTGCGCTCTTCTTGGCTAGTCCTTCGCAGCTGCTGTGTTCTTGGAACTCAGGGCTTTCTGGTTAATAGAACCCTTACCCTAGGCGTAACTCAAACCTTAACCCTAGGAAGGAAAATCAGCCTATGGTTCGGGATGGTCTCATGGAAATATCAGTGGTGGCAGCCAAGTTGCGTCACTTTTGCGCTCCCCTTGGGATGCCTTTTGCAGCTGCAGTGTGCCTGGAGCCCAGGGCTTCCTGGTTTTAAAAGTCCTAGGCCTAAGCCTAACAGTAACCCTAGGAAGGTAAATCAGCCGGGTATTAGGGTTCTTCCTAAGGGAAAAGCCGTGAAAGCAGCCATGTTGTGGCACTTCTGCACTCCCTTTGGGATGCCTTTGGCAGATGAAGTAAGCCTGGAACTCAGGGCTTCCTGGTTAAAGAAATCCAAGCCCTAGGCTGAACTCTAACCCTAACCCTAGGCAGATAAATCAGCCTAGGTATAGGGATGGTGCCAAGGAAAAAGCTGTGAAAGCTGCCATGTTGTTGCACTTTTGTACTCCCCTTGGGATGCCTTGAACAGCTGCAGTGTGCCTGGAGCTAAGGGCTTCCTAGTTTCAAAAATCCTAGCCCTAGGCCTAAGCCTAACAGTAACCCTGGGAAAGTAAATCAGCCTGATGTTAGGCTTCTTGCCAAGGAAAAAGCCGTGAAAGCAGCCATGTTGTGGCACTTTTGCACTCCCTTTTGGATGCCTTTCACAGCTCCAGTGTGCCTGGAACTCAGGGCTTCCTGCTTTTAAAAATCCTAGCCCTAGGCCGAACCCCAACCCTAAGACGAGAAAGGCAAATCAGCCAGGAATTAGGCATGTCCACAAGGAAAAAGCTGTGGAGGCAGGCATGTTGTGGTACTTTTGCGCTCTTCTTGGCTAGTCCTTCGCAGCTGCTGTGTTCTTGGAACTCAGGGCTTTCTGGTTAATAGAACCCTTACCCTAGGCGTAACTCAAACTTTAACCCTAGGAAGGAAAATCAGCCTATGGTTCGGGATGGTCTCATGGAAATATCAGTGGTGGCAGCCAAGTTGCGTCACTTTTGCGCTCCCCTTGGGATGCCTTTTGCAGCTGCAGTGTGCCTGGAGCCCAGGGCTTCCTGGTTTTAAAAGTCCTAGGCCTAAGCCTAACAGTAACCCTAGGAAGGTAAATCAGCCGGGTATTAGGGTTCTTCCTAAGGGAAAAGCCGTGAAAGCAGCCATGTTGTGGCACTTCTGCACTCCCTTTGGGATGCCTTTGGCAGATGAAGTAAGCCTGGAACTCAGGGCTTCCTGGTTAAAGAAATCCAAGCCCTAGGCTGAACCCTAACCCTAACCCTAGGCAGATAAATCAGCCTAGGTATAGGGATGGTGCCAAGGAAAAAGCTGTGAAAGCTGCCATGTTGTTGCACTTTTGTACTCCCCTTGGGATGCCTTGAACAGCTGCAGTGTGCCTGGAGCTAAGGGCTTCCTAGTTTCAAAAATCCTAGCCCTAGGCCTAAGCCTAACAGTAAGCCTGGGAAAGTAAATCAGCCTGATGTTAGGCTTCTTGCCAAGGAAAAAGCCGTGAAAGCAGCCATGTTGTGGCACTTTTGCACTCCCTTTTGGATGCCTTTCACAGCTGCAGTGTGCCTGGAACTCAGGGCTTCCTGCTTTTAAAAATCCTAGCCCTAGGCCGAACCCCAACCCTAAGACGAGAAAGGCAAATCAGCCAGGAATTAGGCATGTCCCCAAGGAAAAAGCTGTGGAGGCAGGCATGTTGTGGTACTTTTGCGCTCTTCTTGGCTAGTCCTTCGCAGCTGCTGTGTTCTTGGAACTCAGGGCTTTCTGGTTAATAGACCCCTACCCTAGGCGTAACTCAAACCTTAACCCTAGGAAGGAAAATCAGCCTATGGTTCGGGATGGTCTCATGGAAATATCAGTGGTGGCAGCCAAGTTGCGTCACTTTTGCGCTCCCCTTGGGATGCCTTTTGCAGCTGCAGTGTGCCTGGAGCCCAGGGCTTCCTGGTTTTAAAAGTCCTAGGCCTAAGCCTAACAGTAACCCTAGGAAGGTAAATCAGCCGGGTATTAGGGTTCTTCCTAAGGGAAAAGCCGTGAAAGCAGCCATGTTGTGGCACTTCTGCACTCCCTTTGGGATGCCTTTGGCAGATGAAGTAAGCCTGGAACTCAGGGCTTCCTGGTTAAAGAAATCCAAGCCCTAGGCTGAAGCCTAACCCTAACCCTAGGCAGATCAATCAGCCTAGGTATAGGGATGGTGCCAAGGAAAAAGCTGTGAAAGCTGCCATGTTGTTGCACTTTTGTACTCCCCTTGGGATGCCTTGAACAGCTGCAGTGTGCCTGGAGCTAAGGGCTTCCTAGTTTCAAAAATCCTAGCCCTAGGCCTAAGCCTAACAGTAACCCTGGGAAAGTAAATCAGCCTGATGTTAGGCTTCTTGCCAAGGAAAAAGCCGTGAAAGCAGCCATGTTGTGGCACTTTTGCACTCCCTTTTGGATGCCTTTCACAGCTCCAGTGTGCCTGGAACTCAGGGCTTCCTGCTTTTAAAAATCCTAGCCCTAGGCCGAACCCCAACCCTAAGACGAGAAAGGCAAATCAGCCAGGAATTAGGCATGTCCCCAAGGAAAAAGCTGTGGAGGCAGGCATGTTGTGGTACTTTTGCGCTCTTCTTGGCTAGTCCTTCGCAGCTGCTGTGTTCTTGGAACTCAGGGCTTTCTGGTTAATAGAACCCTTACCCTAGGCGTAACTCAAACCTTAACCCTAGGAAGGAAAATCAGCCTATGGTTCGGGATGGTCTCATGGAAATATCAGTGGTGGCAGCCAAGTTGCGTCACTTTTGCGCTCCCCTTGGGATGCCTTTCGCAGCTGCAGTGTGCCTGGAGCCCAGGGCTTCCTGGTTTTAAAAGTCCTAGGCCTAAGCCTAACAGTAACCCTAGGAAGGTAAATCAGCCGGGTATTAGGGTTCTTCCTAAGGGAAAAGCCGTGAAAGCAGCCATGTTGTGGCACTTCTGCACTCCCTTTGGGATGCCTTTGGCAGATGAAGTAAGCCTGGAACTCAGGGCTTCCTGGTTAAAGAAATCCAAGCCCTAGGCTGAACTCTAACCCTAACCCTAGGCAGATAAATCAGCCTAGGTATAGGGATGGTGCCAAGGAAAAAGCTGTGAAAGCTGCCATGTTGTTGCACTTTTGTACTCCCCTTGGGATGCCTTGAACAGCTGCAGTGTGCCTGGAGCTAAGGGCTTCCTAGTTTCAAAAATCCTAGCCCTAGGCCTAAGCCTAACAGTAAGCCTGGGAAAGTAAATCAGCCTGATGTTAGGCTTCTTGCCAAGGAAAAAGCCGTGAAAGCAGCCATGTTGTGGCACTTTTGCACTCCCTTTTGGATGCCTTTCACAGCTGCAGTGTGCCTGGAACTCAGGGCTTCCTGCTTTTAAAAATCCTAGCCCTAGGCCGAACCCCAACCCTAAGACGAGAAAGGCAAATCAGCCAGGAATTAGGCATGTCCGCAAGGAAAAAGCTGTGGAGGCAGGCATGTTGTGGTACTTTTGCGCTCTTCTTGGCTAGTCCTTCGCAGCTGCTGTGTTCTTGGAACTCAGGGCTTTCTGGTTAATAGAACCCTTACCCTAGGCGTAACTCAAACCTTAACCCTAGGAAGGAAAATCAGCCTATGGTTCGGGATGGTCTCATGGAAATATCAGTGGTGGCAGCCAAGTTGCGTCACTTTTGCGCTCCCCTTGGGATGCCTTTTGCAGCTGCAGTGTGCCTGGAGCCCAGGGCTTCCTGGTTTTAAAAGTCCTAGGCCTAAGCCTAACAGTAACCCTAGGAAGGTAAATCAGCCGGGTATTAGGGTTCTTCCTAAGGGAAAAGCCGTGAAAGCAGCCATGTTGTGGCACTTCTGCACTCCCTTTGGGATGCCTTTGGCAGATGAAGTAAGCCTGGAACTCAGGGCTTCCTGGTTAAAGAAATCCAAGCCCTAGGCTGAACCCTAACCCTAACCCTAGGCAGATAAATCAGCCTAGGTATAGGGATGGTGCCAAGGAAAAAGCTGTGAAAGCTGCCATGTTGTTGCACTTTTGTACTCCCCTTGGGATGCCTTGAACAGCTGCAGTGTGCCTAGGCCTAAGGGCTTCCTAGTTTCAAAAATCCTAGCCCTAGGCCAAAGCCTAACTGTAACCCTGGGAAAGTAAATCAGCCTGATGTTAGGCTTCTTGCCAAGGAAAAAGCCGTGAAAGCAGCCATGTTGTGGCACTTTTGCACTCCCTTTTGGATGCCTTTCAGAGCTCCAGTGTGCCTGGAACTCAGGGCTTCCTGCTTTTAAAAATCCTAGCCCTAGGCCGAACCCCAACCCTAAGACGAGAAAGGCAAATCAGCCAGGAATTAGGCATGTCCCCAAGGAAAAAGCTGTGGAGGCAGGCATGTTGTGGTACTTTTGCGCTCTTCTTGGCTAGTCCTTCGCAGCTGCTGTGTTCTTGGAACTCAGGGCTTTCTGGTAAATAGAGACCTTACCCTAGGCGTAACTCAAACCTTAACCCTAGGAAGGAAAATCAGCCTATGGTTTGGGATGGTCTCATGGAAATATCAGTGGTGGCAGCCAAGTTGCGTCACTTTTGCGCTCCCCTTGGGATGCCTTTTGCAGCTGCAGTGTGCCTGGAGCCCAGGGCTTCCTGGTTTTAAAAGTCCTAGGCCTAAGCCTAACAGTAACCCTAGGAAGGTAAATCAGCCGGGTATTAGGGTTCTTCCTAAGGGAAAAGCCGTGAAAGCAGCCATGTTGTGGCACTTCTGCACTCCCTTTGGGATGCCTTTGGCAGATGAAGTAAGCCTGGAACTCAGGGCTTCCTGGTTAAAGAAATCCAAGCCCTAGGCTGAACTCTAACCCTAACCCTAGGCAGATAAATCAGCCTAGGTATAGGGATGGTGCCAAGGAAAAAGCTGTGAAAGCTGCCATGTTGTTGCACTTTTGTACTCCCCTTGGGATGCCTTGAACAGCTGCAGTGTGCCTGGAGCCCAGGGCTTCCTAGTTTCAAAAATCCTAGCCCTAGGCCTAAGCCTAACAGTAACCCTGGGAAAGTAAGTCAGCCTGATGTTAGGCTTCTTGCCAAGGAAAAAGCCGTGAAAGCAGCCATGTTGTGGCACTTTTGCATTCCCTTTTGGATGCCTTTCAGAGCTCCAGTGTGCCTGGAACTCAGGGCTTCCTGCTTTTAAAAATCCTAGCCCTAGGCCGAACCCCAACCCTAAGACGAGAAAGGCAAATCAGCCAGGAATTAGGCATGTCCCCAAGGAAAAAGCTGTGGAGGCAGGCATGTTGTGGTACTTTTGCGCTCTTCTTGGCTAGTCCTTCGCAGCTGCTGTGTTCTTGGAACTCAGGGCTTTCTGGTTAATAGACCCCTACCCTAGGCGTAACTCAAACCTTAACCCTAGGAAGGAAAATCAGCCTATGGTTCGGGATGGTCTCATGGAAATATCAGTGGTGGCAGCCAAGTTGCGTCACTTTTGCGCTCCCCTTGGGATGCCTTTTGCAGCTGCAGTGTGCCTGGAGCCCAGGGCTTCCTGGTTTTAAAAGTCCTAGGCCTAAGCCTAACAGTAACCCTAGGAAGGTAAATCAGCCGGGTATTAGGGTTCTTCCTAAGGGAAAAGCCGTGAAAGCAGCCATGTTGTGGCACTTCTGCACTCCCTTTGGGATGCCTTTGGCAGATGAAGTAAGCCTGGAACTCAGGGCTTCCTGGTTAAAGAAATCCAAGCCCTAGGCTGAACCCTAACCCTAACCCTAGGCAGATAAATCAGCCTAGGTATAGGGATGGTGCCAAGGAAAAAGCTGTGAAAGCTGCCATGTTGTTGCACTTTTGTACTCCCCTTGGGATGCCTTGAACAGCTGCAGTGTGCCTGGAGCTAAGGGCTTCCTAGTTTCAAAAATCCTAGCCCTAGGCCTAAGCCTAACAGTAACCCTGGGAAAGTAAATCAGCCTGATGTTAGGCTTCTTGCCAAGGAAAAAGCCGTGAAAGCAGCCATGTTGTGGCACTTTTGCACTCCCTTTTGGATGCCTTTCACAGCTCCAGTGTGCCTGGAACTCAGGGCTTCCTGCTTTTAAAAATCCTAGCCCTAGGCCGAACCCCAACCCTAAGACGAGAAAGGCAAATCAGCCAGGAATTAGGCATGTCCCCAAGGAAAAAGCTGTGGAGGCAGGCATGTTGTGGTACTTTTGCGCTCTTCTTGGCTAGTCCTTCGCAGCTGCTGTGTTCTTGGAACTCAGGGCTTTCTGGTTAATAGAGGCCTTACCCTAGGCGTAACTCAAACCTTAACCCTAGGAAGGAAAATCAGCCTATGGTTCGGGATGGTCTCATGGAAATATCAGTGGTGGCAGCCAAGTTGCGTCACTTTTGCGCTCCCCTTGGGATGCCTTTTGCAGCTGCAGTGTGCCTGGAGCCCAGGGCTTCCTGGTTTTAAAAGTCCTAGGCCTAAGCCTAACAGTAACCCTAGGAAGGTAAATCAGCCGGGTATTAGGGTTCTTCCTAAGGGAAAAGCCGTGAAAGCAGCCATGTTGTGGCACTTCTGCACTCCCTTTGGGATGCCTTTGGCAGATGAAGTAAGCCTGGAACTCAGGGCTTCCTGGTTAAAGAAATCCAAGCCCTAGGCTGAACTCTAACCCTAACCCTAGGCAGATAAAACAGCCTAGGTATAGGGATGGTGCCAAGGAAAAAGCTGTGAAAGCTGCCATGTTGTTGCACTTTTGTACTCCCCTTGGGATGCCTTGAACAGCTGCAGTGTGCCTGGAGCCCAGGGCTTCCTAGTTTCAAAAATCCTAGCCCTAGGCCTAAGCCTAACAGTAACCCTGGGAAAGTAAGTCAGCCTGATGTTAGGCTTCTTGCCAAGGAAAAAGCCGTGAAAGCAGCCATGTTGTGGCACTTTTGCATTCCCTTTTGGATGCCTTTCAGAGCTCCAGTGTGCCTGGAACTCAGGGCTTCCTGCTTTTAAAAATCCTAGCCCTAGGCCGAACCCCAACCCTAAGACGAGAAAGGCAAATCAGCCAGGAATTAGGCATGTCCCCAAGGAAAAAGCTGTGGAGGCAGGCATGTTGTGGTACTTTTGCGCTCTTCTTGGCTAGTCCTTCGCAGCTGCTGTGTTCTTGGAACTCAGGGCTTTCTGGTTAATAGACCCTTACCCTAGGCGTAACTCAAACCTTAACCCTAGGAAGGAAAATCAGCCTATGGTTCGGGATGGTCTCATGGAAATATCAGTGGTGGCAGCCAAGTTGCGTCACTTTTGCGCTCCCCTTGGGATGCCTTTTGCAGCTGCAGTGTGCCTGGAGCCCAGGGCTTCCTGGTTTTAAAAGTCCTAGGCCTAAGCCTAACAGTAACCCTAGGAAGGTAAATCAGCCGGGTATTAGGGTTCTTCCTAAGGGAAAAGCCGTGAAAGCAGCCATGTTGTGGCACTTCTGCACTCCCTTTGGGATGCCTTTGGCAGATGAAGTAAGCCTGGAACTCAGGGCTTCCTGGTTAAAGAAATCCAAGCCCTAGGCTGAACCCTAACCCTAACCCTAGGCAGATAAATCAGCCTAGGTATAGGGATGGTGCCAAGGAAAAAGCTGTGAAAGCTGCCATGTTGTTGCACTTTTGTACTCCCCTTGGGATGCCTTGAACAGCTGCAGTGTGCCTTGAGCTAAGGGCTTCCTAGTTTCAAAAATCCTAGCCCTAGGCCTAAGCCTAACAGTAACCCTGGGAAAGTAAATCAGCCTGATGTTAGGCTTCTTGCCAAGGAAAAAGCCGTGAAAGCAGCCATGTTGTGGCACTTTTGCACTCCCTTTTGGATGCCTTTCACAGCTGCAGTGTGCCTGGAACTCAGGGCTTCCTGCTTTTAAAAATCCTAGCCCTAGGCCGAACCCCAACCCTAAGACGAGAAAGGCAAATCAGCCAGGAATTAGGCATGTCCCCAAGGAAAAAGCTGTGGAGGCAGGCATGTTGTGGTACTTTTGCGCTCTTCTTGGCTAGTCCTTCGCAGCTGCTGTGTTCTTGGAACTCAGGGCTTTCTGGTTAATAGAGGCCTTACCCTAGGCGTAACTCAAACCTTAACCCTAGGAAGGAAAATCAGCCTATGGTTCGGGATGGTCTCATGGAAATATCAGTGGTGGCAGCCAAGTTGCGTCACTTTTGCGCTCCCCTTGGGATGCCTTTCGCAGCTGCAGTGTGCCTGGAGCCCAGGGCTTCCTGGTTTTAAAAGTCCTAGGCCTAAGCCTAACAGTAACACTAGGAAGGTAAATCAGCCGGGTATTAGGGTTCTTCCTAAGGGAAAAGCCATGAAAGCAGCCATGTTGTGGCACTTCTGCACTCCCTTTGGGATGCCTTTGGCAGATGAAGTAAGCCTGGAACTCAGGGCTTCCTGGTTAAAGAAATCCAAGCCCTAGGCTGAACCCTAACCCTAACCCTAGGCAGATAAATCAGCCTAGGTATAGGGATGGTGCCAAGGAAAAAGCTGTGAAAGCTGCCATGTTGTTGCACTTTTGTACTCCCCTTGGGATGCCTTGAACAGCTGCAGTGTGCCTGGAGCCCAGGGCTTCCTAGTTTCAAAAATCCTAGCCCTAGGCCTAAGCCTAACAGTAACCCTGGGAAGGTAAATCAGCCTGGTGTTAGGCGTCTTGCCAAGGAAAAAGCCGTGAAAGCAGCCATGTTGTGGCACTTTTGCACTCCCTTTTGGATGCCTTTCACAGCTCCAGTGTGCCTGGAAATCAGGGCTTCCTGCTTTTAAAAATCCTAGCCCTAGGCCGAACCCCAACCCTAAGACGAGAAAGGCAAATTAGCCAGGAATTAGGCATGTCCGCAAGGAAAAAGCTGTGGAGGCAGGCATGTTGTGGTACTTTTGCGCTCTTCTTGGCTAGTCCTTCGCAGCTGCTGTGTTCTTGGAACTCAGGGCTTTCTGGTTAATAGAGCCCTTACCCTAGACGTAACTCAAACCTTAACCCTAGGAAGGAAAATCAGCCTATGGTTCGGGATGGTCTCATGGAAATATCAGTGGTGGCAGCCAAGTTGCGTCACTTTTGCGCTCCCCTTGGGATGCCTTTTGCAGCTGCAGTGTGCCTGGAGCCCAGGGCTTCCTGGTTTTAAAAGTCCTAGGCCTAAGCCTAACAGTAACCCTAGGAAGGTAAATCAGCCGGGTATTAGGGTTCTTCCTAAGGGAAAAGCCGTGAAAGCAGCCATGTTGTGGCACTTCTGCACTCCCTTTGGGATGCCTTTGGCAGATGAAGTAAGCCTGGAACTCAGGGCTTCCTGGTTAAAAAAATTCAAGCCCTAGGCTGAACCCTAACCCTAACCCTAGGCAGATAAATCAGCCTAGGTATAGGGATGGTGCCAAGGAAAAAGCTGTGAAAGCTGCCATGTTGTTGCACTTTTGTACTCCCCTTGGGATGCCTTGAACAGCTGCAGTGTGCCTGGAGCCCAGGGCTTCCTAGTTTCAAAAATCCTAGCCCTAGGCCTAAGCCTAACAGTAACCCTGGGAAAGTATGTCAGCCTGATGTTAGGCGTCTTGCCAAGGAAAAAGCCGTGAAAGCAGCCATGTTGTGGCACTTTTGCACTCCCTTTTGGATGCCTTTCACAGCTCCAGTGTGCCTGGAACTCAGGGCTTCCTGCTTTTAAAAATCCTAGCCCTAGGCCGAACCCCAACCCTAAGACGAGAAAGGCAAATCAGCCAGGAATTAGGCATGTCCCCAAGGAAAAAGCTGTGGAGGCAGGCATGTTGTGGTACTTTTGCGCTCTTCTTGGCTAGTCCTTCGCAGCTGCTGTGTTCTTGGAACTCAGGGCTTTCTGGTTAATAGACCCTTACCCTAGGCGTAACTCAAACCTTAACCCTAGGAAGGAAAATCAGCCTATGGTTCGGGATGGTCTCATGGAAATATCAGTGGTGGCAGCCAAGTTGCGTCACTTTTGCACTCCCCTTGGGATGCCTTTTGCAGCTGCAGTGTGCCTGGAGCCCAGGGCTTCCTGGTTTTAAAAGTCCTAGGCCTAAGCCTAACAGTAACCCTAGGAAGGTAAATCAGCCGGGTATTAGGGTTCTTCCTAAGGGAAAAGCCGTGAAAGCAGCCATGTTGTGGCACTTCTGCACTCCCTTTGGGATGCCTTTGGCAGATGAAGTAAGCCTGGAACTCAGGGCTTCCTGGTTAAAGAAATCCAAGCCCTAGGCTGAACCCTAACCCTAACCCTAGGCAGATAAATCAGCCTAGGTATAGGGATGGTGCCAAGGAAAAAGCTGTGAAAGCTGCCATGTTGTTGCACTTTTGTACTCCCCTTGGGATGCCTTGAACAGCTGCAGTGTGCCTGGAGCTAAGGGCTTCCTAGTTTTAAAAATCCTAGCCCTAGGCCTAAGCCTAACAGTAACCCTGGGAAGGTAAATCAGCCTGGTGTTAGGCGTCTTGCCAAGGAAAAAGCCGTGAAAGCAGCCATGTTGTGGCACTTTTGCACTCCCTTTTGGATGCCTTTAACAGCTCCAGTGTGCCTGGAACTCAGGGCTTCCTGCTTTTGAAAATCCTAGCCCTAGGCCGAACCCCAACCCTAAGACGAGAAAGGCAAATCAGCCAGGAATTAGGCATGTCCCCAAGGAAAAAGCTGTGGAGGCAGGCATGTTGTGGTACTTTTGCGCTCTTCTTGGCTAGTCCTTCGCAGCTGCTGTGTTCTTGGAACTCAGGGCTTTCTGGTTAATAGACCCTTACCCTAGGCGTAACTCAAACCTTAACCCTAGGAAGGAAAATCAGCCTATGGTTCGTTATGGTCTCATGGAAATATCAGTGGTGGCAGCCATGTTGCGTCACTTTTGCGCTCCCCTTGGGATGCCTTTCGCAGCTGCAGTGTGCCTGGAGCCCAGGGCTTCCTGGTTTTAAAAGTCCTAGGCCTAAGCCTAACAGTAACCCTAGGAAGGTAAATCAGCCGGGTGTTAGGGTTCTTCCTAAGGGAAAAGCCGTGAAAGCAGCCATGTTGTGGCACTTCTGCACTCCCTTTGGGATGCCTTTGGCAGATGAAGTAAGCCTGGAACTCAGGGCTTCCTGGTTAAAGAAATCCAAGCCCTAGGCTGAACCCTAACCCTAACCCTAGGCAGATAAATCAGCCTAGGTATAGGGATGGTGCCAAGGAAAAAGCTGTGAAAGCTGCCATGTTGTTGCACTTTTGTACTCCCCTTGGGATGCCTTGAACAGCTGCAGTGTGCCTGGAGCTAAGGGCTTCCTAGTATAAAAAATCCTAGCCCTAGGCCTAAGCCTAACAGTAACCCTGGGAAGGTAAATCAGCCTGGTGTTAGGCGTCTTGCCAAGGAAAAAGCCGTGAAAGCAGCCATGTTGTGGCACTTTTGCACTCCCTTTTGGATGCCTTTCACAGCTCCAGTGTGCCTGGAACTCAGGGCTTCCTGCTTTTGAAAATCCTAGCCCTAGGCCGAACCCCAACCCTAAGACGAGAAAGGCAAATCAGCCAGGAATTAGGCATGTCCCCAAGGAAAAAGCTGTGGAGGCAGGCATGTTGTGGTACTTTTGCGCTCTTCTTGGCTAGTCCTTCGCAGCTGCTGTGTTCTTGGAACTCAGGGCTTTCTGGTTAATAGACCCTTACCCTAGGCGTAACTCAAACCTTAACCCTAGGAAGGAAAATCAGCCTATGGTTCGGGATGGTCTCATGGAAATATCAGTGGTGGCAGGCATGTTGCGTCACTTTTGCGCTCCCCTTGGGATGCCTTTCGCAGCTGCAGTGTGCCTGGAGCCCAGGGCTTCCTGGTTTTAAAAGTCCTAGGCCTAAGCCTAACAGTAACCCTAGGAAGGTAAATCAGCCGGGTATTAGGGTTCTTCCTAAGGGAAAAGCCGTGAAAGCAGCCATGTTGTGGCACTTCTGCACTCCCTTTGGGATGCCTTTGGCAGATGAAGTAAGCCTGGAACTCAGGGCTTCCTGGTTAAAGAAATCCAAGCCCTAGGCTGAACCCTAACCCTAACCCTAGGCAGATAAATCAACCTAGGTATAGGGATGGTGCCAAGGAAAAAGCTGAGAAAGCTGCCATGTTGTTGCACTTTTGTACTCCCCTTGGGATGCCTTGAACAGCTGCAGTGTGCCTGGAGCCCAGGGCTTCCTAGTTTTAAAAATCCTAGCCCTAGGCCTAAGCCTAACAGTAACCCTGGGAAGGTAAATCAGCCTGGTGTTAGGCGTCTTGCCAAGGAAAAAGCCGTGAAAGCAGCCATGTTGTGGCACTTTTGCACTCCCTTTTGGATGCCTTTCACAGCTCCAGTGTGCCTGGAACTCAGGGTTTCCTGCTTTTAAAAATCCTAGCCCTAGGCCGAACCCCAACCCTAAGACGAGAAAGGCAAATCAGCCAGGAATTAGGCATGTCCCCAAGGAAAAAGCTGTGGAGGCAGGCATGTTGTGGTACTTTTGCGCTCTTCTTGGCTAGTCCTTCGCAGCTGCTGTGTTCTTGGAACTCAGGGCTTTCTGGTTAATAGACCCTTACCCTAGGCGTAACTCAAACCTTAACCCTAGGAAGGAAAATCAGCCTATGGTTCGGGATGGTCTCATGGAAATATCAGTGGTGGCAGCCAAGTTGCGTCACTTTTGCGCTCCCCTTGGGATGCCTTTCGCAGCTGCAGTGTGCCTGGAGCCCAGGGCTTCCTGGTTTTAAAAGTCCTAGACCTAAGCCTAACAGTAACCCTAGGAAGGTAAATCAGCCGGGTATTAGGGTTCTTCCTAAGGGAAAAGCCGTGAAAGCAGCCATGTTGTGGCACTTCTGCACTCCCTTTGGGATGCCTTTGGCAGATGAAGTAAGCCTGGAACTCAGGGCTTCCTGGTTAAAGAAATCCGAGCCCTAGGCTGAACCCTAACCCTAGGCAGATAAATCAACCTAGGTATAGGGATGGTGCCAAGGAAAAAGCTGAGAAAGCTGCCATGTTGTTGCACTTTTGTACTCCCCTTGGGATGCCTTGAACAGCTGCAGTGTGCCTGGAGCTAAGGGCTTCCTAGTTTTAAAAATCCTAGCCCTAGGCCTAAGCCTAACAGTAACCCTGGGAAGGTAAATCAGCCTGGTGTTAGGCGTCTTGCCAAGGAAAAAGCCGTGAAAGCAGCCATGTTGTGGCACTTTTGCACTCCCTTTTGAATGCCTTTCACAGCTCCAGTGTGCCTGGAACTCAGGGCTTCCTGCTTTTAAAAATCCTAGCCCTAGGCCGAACCCCAACCCTAAGACGAGAAAGGCAAATCAGCCAGGAATTAGGCATGTCCCCAAGGAAAAAGCTGTGGAGGCAGGCATGTTGTGGTACTTTTGCGCTCTTCTTGGCTAGTCCTTCGCAGCTGCTGTGTTCTTGGAACTCAGGGCTTTCTGGTTAATAGACCCTTACCCTAGGCGTAACTCAAACCTTAACCCTAGGAAGGAAAATCAGCCTATGGTTCGGGATGGTCTCATGGAAATATCAGTGGTGGCAGCCAAGTTGCGTCACTTTTGCGCTCCCCTTGGGATGCCTTTCGCAGCTGCAGTGTGCCTGGAGCCCAGGGCTTCCTGGTTTTAAAAGTCCTAGGCCTAAGCCTAACAGTAACCCTAGGAAGGTAAATCAGCCGGGTATTAGGGTTCTTCCTAAGGGAAAAGCCGTGAAAGCAGCCATGTTGTGGCACTTCTGCACTCCCTTTGGGATGCCTTTGGCAGATGAAGTAAGCCTGGAACTCAGGGCTTCCTGGTTAAAGAAATCCAAGCCCTAGGCTGAACCCTAACCCTAACCCTAGGCAGATAAATCAGCCTAGGTATAGGGATGGTGCCAAGGAAAAAGCTGTGAAAGCTGCCATGTTGTTGCACTTTTGTACTCCCCTTGGGATGCCTTGAACAGCTGCAGTGTGCCTGGAGCTAAGGGCTTCCTAGTATAAAAAATCCTAGCCCTAGGCCTAAGCCTAACAGTAACCCTGGGAAGGTAAATCAGCCTGGTGTTAGGCGTCTTGCCAAGGAAAAAGCCGTGAAAGCAGCCATGTTGTGGCACTTTTGCACTCCCTTTTGGATGCCTTTCACAGCTCCAGTGTGCCTGGAACTCAGGGCTTCCTGCTTTTGAAAATCCTAGCCCTAGGCCGAACCCCAACCCTAAGACGAGAAAGGCAAATCAGCCAGGAATTAGGCATGTCCCCAAGGAAAAAGCTGTGGAGGCAGGCATGTTGTGGTACTTTTGCGCTCTTCTTGGGTAGTCCTTTGCAGCTGCTGTGTTCTTGGAACTCAGGGCTTTCTGGTTAATAGACCCTTACCCTAGGCGTAACTCAAACCTTAACCCTAGGAAGGAAAATCAGCCTATGGTTCGGGATGCTCTCATGGAAATATCAGTGGTGGCAGCCAAGTTGCGTCACTTTTGCGCTCCCCTTGGGATGCCTTTCGCAGCTGCAGTGTGCCTGGAGCCCAGGGCTTCCTGGTTTTAAAAGTCCTAGGCCTAAGCCTAACAGTAACCCTAGGAAGGTAAATCAGCCGGGTATTAGGGTTCTTCCTAAGGGAAAAGCCGTGAAAGCAGCCATGTTGTGGCACTTCTGCACTCCCTTTGGGATGCCTTTGGCAGATGAAGTAAGCCTGGAACTCAGGGCTTCCTGGTTAAAGAATTCCGAGCCCTAGGCTGAACCCTAACCCTAACCCTAGGCAGATAAATCAACCTAGGTATAGGGATGGTGCCAAGGAAAAAGCTGTGAAAGCTGCCATGTTGTTGCACTTTTGTACTCCCCTTGGGATGCCTTGAACAGCTGCAGTGTGCCTGGAGCCCAGGGCTTCCTAGTTTTAAAAATCCTAGCCCTAGGCCTAAGCCTAACAGTAACCCTGGGAAGGTAAATCAGCCTGGTGTTAGGCGTCTTGCCAAGGAAAAAGCCGTGAAAGCAGCCATGTTGTGGCACTTTTGCACTCCCTTTTGGATGCCTTTCACAGCTCCAGTGTGCCTGGAACTCAGGGCTTCCTGCTTTTAAAAATCCTAGCCCTAGGCCGAACCCCAACCCTAAGACGAGAAAGGCAAATCAGCCAGGAATTAGGCATGTCCCCAAGGAAAAAGCTGTGGAGGCAGGCATGTTGTGGTACTTTTGCGCTCTTCTTGGCTAGTCCTTCGCAGCTGCTGTGTTCTTGGAACTCAGGGCTTTCTGGTTAATAGACCCTTACCCTAGGCGTAACTCAAACCTTAACCCTAGGAAGGAAAATCAGCCTATGGTTCGGGATGGTCTCATGGAAATATCAGTGGTGGCAGCCAAGTTGCGTCACTTTTGCGCTCCCCTTGGGATGCCTTTCGCAGCTGCAGTGTGCCTGGAGCCCAGGGCTTCCTGGTTTTAAAAGTCCTAGACCTAAGCCTAACAGTAACCCTAGGAAGGTAAATCAGCCGGGTATTAGGGTTCTTCCTAAGGGAAAAGCCGTGAAAGCAGCCATGTTGTGGCACTTCTGCACTCCCTTTGGGATGCCTTTGGCAGATGAAGTAAGCCTGGAACTCAGGGCTTCCTGGTTAAAGAAATCCGAGCCCTAGGCTGAACCCTAACCCTAGGCAGATAAATCAACCTAGGTATAGGGATGGTGCCAAGGAAAAAGCTGAGAAAGCTGCCATGTTGTTGCACTTTTGTACTCCCCTTGGGATGCCTTGAACAGCTGCAGTGTGCCTGGAGCTAAGGGCTTCCTAGTTTTAAAAATCCTAGCCCTAGGCCTAAGCCTAACAGTAACCCTGGGAAGGTAAATCAGCCTGGTGTTAGGCGTCTTGCCAAGGAAAAAGCCGTGAAAGCAGCCATGTTGTGGCACTTTTGCACTCCCTTTTGAATGCCTTTCACAGCTCCAGTGTGCCTGGAACTCAGGGCTTCCTGCTTTTAAAAATCCTAGCCCTAGGCCGAACCCCAACCCTAAGACGAGAAAGGCAAATCAGCCAGGAATTAGGCATGTCCCCAAGGAAAAAGCTGTGGAGGCAGGCATGTTGTGGTACTTTTGCGCTCTTCTTGGCTAGTCCTTCGCAGCTGCTGTGTTCTTGGAACTCAGGGCTTTCTGGTTAATAGACCCTTACCCTAGGCGTAACTCAAACCTTAACCCTAGGAAGGAAAATCAGCCTATGGTTCGGGATGGTCTCATGGAAATATCAGTGGTGGCAGCCAAGTTGCGTCACTTTTGCGCTCCCCTTGGGATGCCTTTCGCAGCTGCAGTGTGCCTGGAGCCCAGGGCTTCCTGGTTTTAAAAGTCCTAGGCCTAAGCCTAACAGTAACCCTAGGAAGGTAAATCAGCCGGGTATTAGGGTTCTTCCTAAGGGAAAAGCCGTGAAAGCAGCCATGTTGTGGCACTTCTGCACTCCCTTTGGGATGCCTTTGGCAGATGAAGTAAGCCTGGAACTCAGGGCTTCCTGGTTAAAGAAATCCAAGCCCTAGGCTGAACCCTAACCCTAACCCTAGGCAGATAAATCAGCCTAGGTATAGGGATGGTGCCAAGGAAAAAGCTGTGAAAGCTGCCATGTTGTTGCACTTTTGTACTCCCCTTGGGATGCCTTGAACAGCTGCAGTGTGCCTGGAGCTAAGGGCTTCCTAGTTTTAAAAATCCTAGCCCTAGGCCTAAGCCTAACAGTAACCCTGGGAAGGTAAATCAGCCTGGTGTTAGGCGTCTTGCCAAGGAAAAAGCCGTGAAACAGCCATGTTGTGGCACTTTTGCACTCCCTTTTGGATGCCTTTAACAGCTCCAGTGTGCCTGGAACTCAGGGCTTCCTGCTTTTGAAAATCCTAGCCCTAGGCCGAACCCCAACCCTATGACGAGAAAGGCAAATCAGCCAGGAATTAGGCATGTCCCCAAGGAAAAAGCTGTGGAGGCAGGCATGTTGTGGTACTTTTGCGCTCTTCTTGGCTAGTCCTTCGCAGCTGCTGTGTTCTTGGAACTCAGGGCTTTCTGGTTAATAGACCCTTACCCTAGGCGTAACTCAAACCTTAACCCTAGGAAGGAAAATCAGCCTATGGTTCGTTATGGTCTCATGGAAATATCAGTGGTGGCAGCCATGTTGCGTCACTTTTGCGCTCCCCTTGGGATGCCTTTTGCAGCTGCAGTGTGCCTGGAGCCCAGGGCTTCCTGGTTTTAAAAGTCCTAGGCCTAAGCCTAACAGTAACCCTAGGAAGGTAAATCAGCCGGGTATTAGGGTTCTTCCTAAGGGAAAAGCCGTGAAAGCAGCCATGTTGTGGCACTTCTGCACTCCCTTTGGGATGCCTTTGGCAGATGAAGTAAGCCTGGAACTCAGGGCTTCCTGGTTAAAGAAATCCAAGCCCTAGGCTGAACCCTAACCCTAACCCTAGGCAGATAAATCAGCCTAGGTATAGGGATGGTGCCAAGGAAAAAGCTGTGAAAGCTGCCATGTTGTTGCACTTTTGTACTCCCCTTGGGATGCCTTGAACAGCTGCAGTGTGCCTGGAGCTAAGGGCTTCCTAGTATAAAAAATCCTAGCCCTAGGCCTAAGCCTAACAGTAACCCTGGGAAGGTAAATCAGCCTGGTGTTAGGCGTCTTGCCAAGGAAAAAGCCGTGAAAGCAGCCATGTTGTGGCACTTTTGCACTCCCTTTTGGATGCCTTTCACAGCTCCAGTGTGCCTGGAACTCAGGGCTTCCTGCTTTTAAAAATCCTAGCCCTAGGCCGAACCCCAACCCTAAGACGAGAAAGGCAAATCAGCCAGGAATTAGGCATGTCCCCAAGGAAAAAGCTGTGGAGGCAGGCATGTTGTGGTACTTTTGCGCTCTTCTTGGCTAGTCCTTCGCAGCTGCTGTGTTCTTGGAACTCAGGGCTTTCTGGTTAATAGACCCTTACCCTAGGCGTAACTCAAACCTTAACCCTAGGAAGGAAAATCAGCCTATGGTTCGGGATGGTCTCATGGAAATATCAGTGGTGGCAGGCATGTTGCGTCACTTCTGCGCTCCCCTTGGGATGCCTTTCGCAGCTGCAGTGTGCCTGGAGCCCAGGGCTTCCTGGTTTTAAAAGTCCTAGGCCTAAGCCTAACAGTAACCCTAGGAAGGTAAATCAGCCGGGTATTAGGGTTCTTCCTAAGGGAAAAGCCGTGAAAGCAGCCATGTTGTGGCACTTCTGCACTCCCTTTGGGATGCCTTTGGCAGATGAAGTAAGCCTGGAACTCAGGGCTTCCTGGTTAAAGAAATCCAAGCCCTAGGCTGAACCCTAACCCTAGGCAGATAAATCAGCCTAGGTATAGGGATGGTGCCAAGGAAAAAGCTGTGAAAGCTGCCATGTTGTTGCACTTTTGTACTCCCCTTGGGATGCCTTGAACAGCTGCAGTGTGCCTGGAGCCCAGGGCTTCCTAGTTTTAAAAATCCAAGCCCTAGGCCTAAGCCTAACAGTAACCCTGGGAAGGTAAATCAGCCTGGTGTTAGGCGTCTTGCCAAGGAAAAAGCCGTGAAAGCAGCCATGTTGTGGCACTTTTGCACTCCCTTTTGGATGCCTTTCACAGCTCCAGTGTGCCTGGAACTCAGGGCTTCCTGATTTTAAAAATCCTAGCCCTAGGCCGAACCCCAACCCTAAGACGAGAAAGGCAAATCAGCCAGGAATTAGGCATGTCCCCAAGGAAAAAGCTGTGGAGGCAGGCATGTTGTGGTACTTTTGCGCTCTTCTTGGGTAGTCCTTCGCAGCTGCTGTGTTCTTGGAACTCAGGGCTTTCTGGTTAATAGACCCTTACCCTAGGCGTAACTCAAACCTTAACCCTAGGAAGGAAAATCAGCCTATGGTTCGGGATGCTCTCATGGAAATATCAGTGGTGGCAGGCATGTTGCGTCACTTCTGCGCTCCCCTTGGGATGCCTTTCGCAGCTGCAGTGTGCCTGGAGCCCAGGGCTTCCTGGTTTTAAAAGTCCTAGGCCTAAGCCTAACAGTAACCCTAGGAAGGTAAATCAGCCGGGTATTAGGGTTCTTCCTAAGGGAAAAGCCGTGAAAGCAGCCATGTTGTGGCACTTCTGCACTCCCTTTGGGATGCCTTTGGCAGATGAAGTAAGCCTGGAACTCAGGGCTTCCTGGTTAAAGAAATCCAAGCCCTAGGCTGAACCCTAACCCTAACCCTAGGCAGATAAATCAGCCTAGGTATAGGGATGGTGCCAAGGAAAAAGCTGTGAAAGCTGCCATGTTGTTGCACTTTTGTACTCCCCTTGGGATGCCTTGAACAGCTGCAGTGTGCCTGGAGCTAAGGGCTTCCTAGTTTTAAAAATCCTAGCCCTAGGCCTAAGCCTAACAGTAACCCTGGGAAGGCAAATCAGCCTGGTGTTAGGCGTCTTGCCAAGGAAAAAGCCGTGAAAGCAGCCATGTTGTGGCACTTTTGCACTCCCTTTTGGATGCCTTTCACAGCTCCAGTGTGCCTGGAACTCAGGGCTTCCTGATTTTGAAAATCCTAGCCCTAGGCCGAACCCCAACCCTAAGACGAGAAAGGCAAATCAGCCAGGAATTAGGCATGTCCCCAAGGAAAAAGCTGTGGAGGCAGGCATGTTGTGGTACTTTTGCGCTCTTCTTGGCTAGTCCTTCGCAGCTGCTGTGTTCTTGGAACTCAGGGCTTTCTGGTTAATAGACCCTTACCCTAGGCGTAACTCAAACCTTAACCCTAGGAAGGAAAATCAGCCTATGGTTCGGGATGGTCTCATGGAAATATCAGTGGTGGCAGCCAAGTTGCGTCACTTTTGCGCTCCCCTTGGGATGCCTTTCGCAGCTGCAGTGTGCCTGGAGCCCAGGGCTTCCTGGTTTTAAAAGTCCTAGGCCTAAGCCTAACAGTAACCCTAGGAAGGTAAATCAGCCGGGTATTAGGGTTCTTCCTAAGGGAAAAGCCGTGAAAGCAGCCATGTTGTGGCACTTCTGCACTCCCTTTGGGATGCCTTTGGCAGATGAAGTAAGCCTGGAACTCAGGGCTTCCTGGTTAAAGAAATCCAAGCCCTAGGCTGAACCCTAACCCTAACCCTAGGCAGATAAATCAGCCTAGGTATAGGGATGGTGCCAAGGAAAAAGCTGAGAAAGCTGCCATGTTGTTGCACTTTTGTACTCCCCTTGGGATGCCTTGAACAGCTGCAGTGTGCCTGGAGCTAAGGGCTGCCTAGTTTTAAAAATCCTAGCCCTAGGCCTAAGCCTAACAGTAACCCTGGGAAGGTAAATCAGCCTGGTGTTAGGCGTCTTGCCAAGGAAAAAGCCGTGAAACAGCCATGTTGTGGCACTTTTGCACTCCCTTTTGGATGCCTTTCACAGCTCCAGTGTGCCTGGAACTCAGGGCTTCCTGCTTTTAAAAATCCTAGCCCTAGGCCGAACCCCAACCCTAAGACGAGAAAGGCAAATCAGCCAGGAATTAGGCATGTCCCCAAGGAAAAAGCTGTGGAGGCAGGCATGTTGTGGTACTTTTGCGCTCTTCTTGGCTAGTCCTTCGCAGCTGCTGTGTTCTTGGAACTCAGGGCTTTCTGGTTAATAGACCCTTACCCTAGGCGTAACTCAAACCTTAACCCTAGGAAGGAAAATCAGCCTATGGTTCGGGATGGTCTCATGAAAATATCAGTGGTGGCAGGCATGTTGCGTCACTTCTGCGCTCCCCTTGGGATGCCTTTCGCAGCTGCAGTGTGCCTGGAGCCCAGGGCTTCCTGGTTTTAAAAGTCCTAGGCCTAAGCCTAACAGTAACCCTAGGAAGGTAAATCAGCCGGGTATTAGGGTTCTTCCTAAGGGAAAAGCCGTGAAAGCAGCCATGTTGTGGCACTTCTGCACTCCCTTTGGGATGCCTTTGGCAGATGAAGTAAGCCTGGAACTCAGGGCTTCCTGGTTAAAAAAATCCAAGCCCTACGCTGAACCCTAACCCTAACCCTAGGCAGATAAATCAGCCTAGGTATAGGGATGGTGCCAAGGAAAAAGCTGTGAAAGCTGCCATGTTGTTGCACTTTTGTACTCCCCTTGGGATGCCTTGAACAGCTGCAGTGTGCCTGGAGCTAAGGGCTTCCTAGTTTTAAAAATCCTAGCCCTAGGCCTAAGCCTAACAGTAACCCTGGGAAGGCAAATCAGCCTGGTGTTAGGCGTCTTGCCAAGGAAAAAGCCGTGAAAGCAGCCATGTTGTGGCACTTTTGCACTCCCTTTTGGATGCCTTTCACAGCTCCAGTGTGCCTGGAACTCAGGGCTTCCTGATTTTGAAAATCCTAGCCCTAGGCCGAACCCCAACCCTAAGACGAGAAAGGCAAATCAGCCAGGAATTAGGCATGTCCCCAAGGAAAAAGCTGTGGAGGCAGGCATGTTGTGCTACTTTTGCGCTCTTCTTGGCTAGTCCTTCGCAGCTGCTGTGTTCTTGGAACTCAGGGCTTTCTGGTTAATAGACCCTTACCCTAGGCGTAACTCAAACCTTAACCCTAGGAAGGAAAATCAGCCTATGGTTCGGGATGGTCTCATGGAAATATCAGTGGTGGCAGCCAAGTTGCGTCACTTTTGCGCTCCCCTTGGGATGCCTTTCGCAGCTGCAGTGTGCCTGGAGCCCAGGGCTTCCTGGTTTTAAAAGTCCTAGGCCTAAGCCTAACAGTAACCCTAGGAAGGTAAATCAGCCGCCGGGTATTAGGGTTCTTCCTAAGGGAAAAGCCGTGAAAGCAGCCATGTTGTGGCACTTCTGCACTCCCTTTGGGATGCCTTTGGCAGATGAAGTAAGCCTGGAACTCAGGGCTTCCTGGTTAAAGAAATCCAAGCCCTAGGCTGAACCCTAACCCTAACCCTAGGCAGATAAATCAGCCTAGTTATAGGGATGGTGCCAAGGAAAAAGCTGTGAAAGCTGCCATGTTGTTGCACTTTTGTACTCCCCTTGGGATGCCTTGAACAGCTGCAGTGTGCCTGTAGCCACGGGCTTCCTAGTTTTAAAAATCCTAGCCCTAGGCCTAAGCCTAACAGTAACCCTGGGAAGGTAAATCAGCCTGGTGTTAGGCGTCTTGCCAAGGAAAAAGCCGTGAAAGCAGCCATGTTGTGGCACTTTTGCACTCCCTTTTGGATGCCTTTCACAGCTGCAGTGTGCCTGGAACTCAGGGCTTCCTGCTTTTAAAAATCCTAGCCCTAGGCCGAACCCCAACCCTAAGACGAGAAAGGCAAATCAGCCAGGAATTAGGCATGTCCCCAAGGAAAAAGCTGTGGAGGCAGGCATGTTGTGGTACTTTTGCGCTCTTCTTGGCTAGTCCTTCGCAGCTGCTGTGTTCTTGGAACTCAGGGCTTTCTGGTTAATAGAGCCCTTACCCTAGGCGTAACTCAAACCTTAACCGTAGGAAGGAAAATCAGCCTATGGTTCGGGATGCTCTCATGGAAATATCAGTGGTGGCAGGCATGTTGCGTCACTTTTGCGCTCCCCTTGGGATGCCTTTCGCAGCTGCAGTGTGCCTGGAGCCCAGGGCTTCCTGGTTTTAAAAGTCCTAGGCCTAAGCCTAACAGTAACCCTAGGAAGGTAAATCAGCCGGGTATTAGGGTTCTTCCTAAGGGAAAAGCCGTGAAAGCAGCCATGTTGTGGCACTTCTGCACTCCCTTTGGGATGCCTTTGGCAGATGAAGTAAGCCTGGAACTCAGGGCTTCCTGGTTAAAAAAATTCAAGCCCTAGGCTGAACCCTAACCCTAACCCTAGGCAGATAAATCAGCCTAGGTAAAGGGATGGTGCCAAGGAAAAAGCTGTGAAAGCTGCCATGTTGTTGCACTTTTGTACTCCCCTTGGGATGCCTTGAACAGCTGCAGTGTGCCTGGAGCTAAGGGCTTCCTAGTTTTAAAAATCCTAGCCCTAGGCCTAAGCCTAACAGTAACCCTGGGAAGGTAAATCAGCCTGGTGTTAGGCGTCTTGCCAAGGAAAAAGCCGTGAAAGCAGCCATGTTGTGGCACTTTTGCACTCCCTTTTGGATGCCTTTCACAGCTGCAGTGTGCCTGGAACTCAGGGCTTCCTGCTTTTAAAAATCCTAGCCCTAGGCCGAACCCCAACCCTAAGACGAGAAAGGCAAATCAGCCAGGAATTAGGCATGTCCCCAAGGAAAAAGCTGTGGAGGCAGGCATGTTGTGGTACTTTTGCGCTCTTCTTGGGTAGTCCTTCGCAGCTGCTGTGTTCTTGGAACTCAGGGCTTTCTGGTTAATAGACCCTTACCCTAGGCGTAACTCAAACCTTAACCCTAGGAAGGAAAATCAGCCTATGGTTCGGGATGCTCTCATGGAAATATCAGTGGTGGCAGGCATGTTGCGTCACTTTTGCGCTCCCCTTGGGATGCCTTTCGCAGCTGCAGTGTGCCTGGAGCCCAGGGCTTCCTGGTTTTAAAAGTCCTAGGCCTAAGCCTAACAGTAACCCTAGGAAGGTAAATCAGCCGGGTATTAGGGTTCTTCCTAAGGGAAAAGCCGTGAAAGCAGCCATGTTGTGGCACTTCTGCACTCCCTTTGGGATGCCTTTGGCAGATGAAGTAAGCCTGGAACTCAGGGCTTCCTGGTTAAAGAAATCCAAGCCCTAGGCTGAACCCTAACCCTAACCCTAGGCAGATAAATCAGCCTAGGTATAGGGATGGTGCCAAGGAAAAAGCTGTGAAAGCTGCCATGTTGTTGCACTTTTGTACTCCCCTTGGGATGCCTTGAAGAGCTGCAGTGTGCCTGGAGCTAAGGGCTTCCTAGTTTTAAAAATCCTAGCCCTAGGCCTAAGCCTAACAGTAACCCTGGGAAGGTAAATCAGCCTGGTGTTAGGCGTCTTGCCAAGGAAAAAGCCGTGAAAGCAGCCATGTTGTGGCACTTTTGCACTCCCTTTTGAATGCCTTTCACAGCTCCAGTGTGCCTGGAACTCAGGGCTTCCTGCTTTTAAAAATCCTAGCCCTAGGCCGAACCCCAACCCTAAGACGAGAAAGGCAAATCAGCCAGGAATTAGGCATGTCCCCAAGGAAAAAGCTGTGGAGGCAGGCATGTTGTGGTACTTTTGCGCTCTTCTTGGCTAGTCCTTCGCAGCTGCTGTGTTCTTGGAACTCAGGGCTTTCTGGTTAATAGACCCTTACCCTAGGCGTAACTCAAACCTTAACCCTAGGAAGGAAAATCAGCCTATGGTTCGGGATGGTCTCATGGAAATATCAGTGGTGGCAGCCAAGTTGCGTCACTTTTGCGCTCCCCTTGGGATGCCTTTCGCAGCTGCAGTGTGCCTGGAGCCCAGGGCTTCCTGGTTTTAAAAGTCCTAGGCCTAAGCCTAACAGTAACCCTAGGAAGGTAAATCAGCCGGGTATTAGGGTTCTTCCTAAGGGAAAAGCCGTGAAAGCAGCCATGTTGTGGCACTTCTGCACTCCCTTTGGGATGCCTTTGGCAGATGAAGTAAGCCTGGAACTCAGGGCTTCCTGGTTAAAGAAATCCAAGCCCTAGGCTGAACCCTAACCCTAACCCTAGGCAGATAAATCAGCCTAGGTATAGGGATGGTGCCAAGGAAAAAGCTGTGAAAGCTGCCATGTTGTTGCACTTTTGTACTCCCCTTGGGATGCCGTGAACAGCTGCAGTGTGCCTGGAGCTAAGGGCCTCCTAGTTTCAAAAGTCCTAGCCCTAGGCCTAAGCCTAACAGTAACCCTGGGAAGGTAAATCAGCCAGGTGTTAGGCGTCTTGCCAAGGAAAAAGCCGTGAAAGCAGCCATGTTGTGGCACTTTTGCACTCCCTTTTGGATGCCTTTCACAGCTCCAGTGTGCCTGGAACTCAGGGCTTCCTGATTTTAAAAATCCTAGCCCTAGGCCGAACCCCAACCCTAAGACGAGAAAGGCAAATCAGCCAGGAATTAGGCATGTCCCCAAGGAAAAAGCTGTGGAGGCAGGCATGTTGTGGTACTTTTGCGCTCTTCTTGGCTAGTCCTTCGCAGCTGCTGTGTTCTTGGAACTCAGGGCTTTCTGGTTAATAGAACCCTTACCCTAGGCGTAACTCAAACCTTAACCCTAGGAAGGAAAATCAGCCTATGGTTCGGGATGGTCTCATGGAAATATCAGTGGTGGCAGCCAAGTTGCGTCACTTTTGCGCTCCCCTTGGGATGCCTTTCGCAGCTGCAGTGTGCCTGGAGCCCAGGGCTTCCTGGTTTTAAAAGTCCTAGGCCTAAGCCTAACAGTAACCCTAGGAAGGTAAATCAGCCGGGTTTTAGGGTTCTTCCTAAGGGAAAAGCCGTGAAAGCAGCCATGTTGTGGCACTTCTGCACTCCCTTTGGGATGCCTTTGGCAGATGAAGTAAGCCTGGAACTCAGGGCTTCCTGGTTAAAGAAATCCAAGCCCTAGGCTGAAGCCTAACCCTAACCCTAGGCAGATAAATCAGCCTAGGTATAGGGATGGTGCCAAGGAAAAAGCTGTGAAAGCTGCCATGTTGTTGCACTTTTGTACTCCCCTTGGGATGCCTTGAACAGCTGCAGTGTGCCTGGAGCCAAGGGCTTCCTAGTTTTAAAAATCCTAGCCCTAGGCCTAAGCCTAACAGTAACCCTGGGAAGGTAAATCAGCCTGGTGTTAGGCGTCTTGCCAAGGAAAAAGCCGTGAAAGCAGCCATGTTGTGGCACTTTTGCACTCCCTTTTGAATGCCTTTCACAGCTCCAGTGTGCCTGGAACTCAGGGCTTCCTGATTTTGAAAATCCTAGCCCTAGGCCGAACCCCAACCCTAAGACGAGAAAGGCAAATCAGCCAGGAATTAGGCATGTCCCCAAGGAAAAAGCTGTGGAGGCAGGCATGTTGTGCTACTTTTGCGCTCTTCTTGGCTAGTCCTTCGCAGCTGCTGTGTTCTTGGAACTCAGGGCTTTCTGGTTAATAGACCCTTACCCTAGGCGTAACTCAAACCTTAACCCTAGGAAGGAAAATCAGCCTATGGTTCGGGATGGTCTCATGGAAATATCAGTGGTGGCAGCCAAGTTGCGTCACTTTTGCGCTCCCCTTGGGATGCCTTTCGCAGCTGCAGTGTGCCTGGAGCCCAGGGCTTCCTGGTTTTAAAAGTCCTAGGCCTAAGCCTAACAGTAACCCTAGGAAGGTAAATCAGCCGGGTATTAGGGTTCTTCCTAAGGGAAAAGCCGTGAAAGCAGCCATGTTGTGGCACTTCTGCACTCCCTTTGGGATGCCTTTGGCAGATGAAGTAAGCCTGGAACTCAGGGCTTCCTGGTTAAAGAAATCCAAGCCCTAGGCTGAACCCTAACCCTAACCCTAGGCAGATAAATCAGCCTAGGTATAGGGATGGTGCCAAGGAAAAAGCTGTGAAAGCTGCCATGTTGTTGCACTTTTGTACTCCCCTTGGGATGCCGTGAACAGCTGCAGTGTGCCTGGAGCTAAGGGCCTCCTAGTTTCAAAAGTCATAACCCTAGGCCTAAGCCTAACAGTAACCCTGGGAAGGTAAATCAGCCTGGTGTTAGGCGTCTTGCCAAGGAAAAAGCCGTGAAAGCAGCCATGTTGTGGCACTTTTGCACTCCCTTTTGGATGCCTTTCACAGCTCCAGTGTGCCTGGAACTCAGGGCTTCCTGATTTTAAAAATCCTAGCCCTAGGCCGAACCCCAACCCTAAGACGAGAAAGGCAAATCAGCCAGGAATTAGGCATGTCCCCAAGGAAAAAGCTGTGGAGGCAGGCATGTTGTGGTACTTTTGCGCTCTTCTTGGCTAGTCCTTCGCAGCTGCTGTGTTCTTGGAACTCAGGGCTTTCTGGTTAATAGAACCCTTACCCTAGGCGTAACTCAAACCTTAACCCTAGGAAGGAAAATCAGCCTATGGTTCGGGATGGTCTCATGGAAATATCAGTGGTGGCAGCCAAGTTGCGTCACTTTTGCGTTCCCCTTGGGATGCCTTTCGCAGCTGCAGTGTGCCTGGAGCCCAGGGCTTCCTGGTTTTAAAAGTCCTAGGCCTAAGCCTAACAGTAACCCTAGGAAGGTAAATCAGCCGGGTATTAGGGTTCTTCCTAAGGGAAAAGCCGTGAAAGCAGCCATGTTGTGGCACTTCTGCACTCCCTTTGGGATGCCTTTGGCAGATGAAGTAAGCCTGGAACTCAGGGCTTCCTGGTTAAAGAAATCCAAGCCCTAGGCTGAACCCTAACCCTAACCCTAGGCAGATAAATCAGCCTAGGTATAGGGATGGTGCCAAGGAAAAAGCTGTGAAAGCTGCCATGTTGTTGCACTTTTGTACTCCCCTTGGGATGCCTTGAACAGCTGCAGTGTGCCTGGAGCCAAGGGCTTCCTAGTTTTAAAAATCCTAGCCCTAGGCCTAAGCCTAACAGTAACCCTGGGAAGGTAAATCAGCCTGGTGTTAGGCGTCTTGCCAAGGAAAAAGCCGTGAAAGCAGCCATGTTGTGGCACTTTTGCACTCCCTTTTGGATGCCTTTCACAGCTCCAGTGTGCCTGGAACTCAGGGCTTCCTGCTTTTAAAAATCCTAGCCCTAGGCCGAACCCCAACCCTAAGACGAGAAAGGCAAATCAGCCAGGAATTAGGCATGTCCCCAAGGAAAAAGCTGTGGAGGCAGGCATGTTGTGGTACTTTTGCGCTCTTCTTGGCTAGTCCTTCGCAGCTGCTGTGTTCTTGGAACTCAGGGCTTTCTGGTTAATAGACCCTTACCCTAGGCGTAACTCAAACCTTAACCCTAGGAAGGAAAATCAGCCTATGGTTCGGGATGGTCTCATGGAAATATCAGTGGTGGCAGCCAAGTTGCGTCACTTTTGCGCTCCCCTTGGGATGCCTTTCGCAGCTGCAGTGTGCCTGGAGCCCAGGGCTTCCTGGTTTTAAAAGTCCTAGGCCTAAGCCTAACAGTAACCCTAGGAAGGTAAATCAGCCGGGTATTAGGGTTCTTCCTAAGGGAAAAGCCGTGAAAGCAGCCATGTTGTGGCACTTCTGCACTCCCTTTGGGATGCCTTTGGCAGATGAAGTAAGCCTGGAACTCAGGGCTTCCTGGTTAAAAAAATCCAAGCCCTAGGCTGAACCCTAACCCTAACCCTAGGCAGATAAATCAGCCTAGGTATAGGGATGGTGCCAAGGAAAAAGCTGTGAAAGCTGCCATGTTGTTGCACTTTTGTACTCCCCTTGGGATGCCTTGAACAGCTGCAGTGTGCCTGGAGCTAAGGGCTTCCTCATTTTAAAAATCCTAGCCCTAGGCCTAAGCCTAACAGTAACCCTGGGAAGGTAAATCAGCCTGGTGTTAGGCGTCTTGCCAAGGAAAAAGCCGTGAAAGCAGCCATGTTGTGGCACTTTTGCACTCCCTTTTGGATGCCTTTCACAGCTCCAGTGTGCCTGGAACTCAGGGCTTCCTGATTTTAAAAATCCTAGCCCTAGGCCGAACCCCAACCCTAAGACGAGAAAGGCAAATCAGCCAGGAATTAGGCATGTCCCCAAGGAAAAAGCTGTGGAGGCAGGCATGTTGTGGTACTTTTGCGCTCTTCTTGGCTAGTCCTTCGCAGCTGCTGTGTTCTTGGAACTCAGGGCTTTCTGGTTAATAGACCCTTACCCTAGGCGTAACTCAAACCTTAACCCTAGGAAGGAAAATCAGCCTATGGTTCGGGATGGTCTCATGGAAATATCAGTGGTGGCAGCCAAGTTGCGTCACTTTTGCGCTCCCCTTGGGATGCCTTTCGCAGCTGCAGTGTGCCTGGAGCCCAGGGCTTCCTGGTTTTAAAAGTCCTAGGCCTAAGCCTAACAGTAACCCTAGGAAGGTAAATCAGCCGGGTATTAGGGTTCTTCCTAAGGGAAAAGCCGTGAAAGCAGCCATGTTGTGGCACTTCTGCACTCCCTTTGGGATGCCTTTGGCAGATGAAGTAAGCCTGGAACTCAGGGCTTCCTGGTTAAAAAAATCCAAGCCCTAGGCTGAACCCTAACCCTAACCCTAGGCAGATAAATCAGCCTAGGTATAGGGATGGTGCCAAGGAAAAAGCTGTGAAAGCTGCCATGTTGTTGCACTTTTGTACTCCCCTTGGGATGCCTTGAACAGCTGCAGTGTGCCTGGAGCTAAGGGCTTCCTAGTTTTAAAAATCCTAGCCCTAGGCCTAAGCCTAACAGTAACCCTGGGAAGGTAAATCAGCCTGGTGTTAGGCGTCTTGCCAAGGAAAAAGCCGTGAAAGCAGCCATGTTGTGGCACTTTTGCACTCCCTTTTGAATGCCTTTCACAGCTCCAGTGTGCCTGGAACTCAGGGCTTCCTGCTTTTAAAAATCCTAGCCCTAGGCCGAACCCCAACCCTAAGACGAGAAAGGCAAATCAGCCAGGAATTAGGCATGTCCCCAAGGAAAAAGCTGTGGAGGCAGGCATGTTGTGGTACTTTTGCGCTCTTCTTGGCTAGTCCTTCGCAGCTGCTGTGTTCTTGGAACTCAGGGCTTTCTGGTTAATAGACCCTTACCCTAGGCGTAACTCAAACCTTAACCCTAGGAAGGAAAATCAGCCTATGGTTCGGGATGGTCTCATGGAAATATCAGTGGTGGCAGCCAAGTTGCGTCACTTTTGCGCTCCCCTTGGGATGCCTTTCGCAGCTGCAGTGTGCCTGGAGCCCAGGGCTTCCTGGTTTTAAAAGTCCTAGGCCTAAGCCTAACAGTAACCCTAGGAAGGTAAATCAGCCGGGTATTAGGGTTCTTCCTAAGGGAAAAGCCGTGAAAGCAGCCATGTTGTGGCACTTCTGCACTCCCTTTGGGATGCCTTTGGCAGATGAAGTAAGCCTGGAACTCAGGGCTTCCTGGTTAAAGAAATCCAAGCCCTAGGCTGAACCCTAACCCTAACCCTAGGCAGATAAATCAGCCTAGGTATAGGGATGGTGCCAAGGAAAAAGCTGTGAAAGCTGCCATGTTGTTGCACTTTTGTACTCCCCTTGGGATGCCTTGAACAGCTGCACTGTGCCTGGAGCTAAGGGCTTCCTAGTTTTAAAAATCCTAGCCCTAGGCCTAAGCCTAACAGTAACCCTGGGAAGGTAAATCAGCCTGGTGTTAGGCTTCTTGCCAAGGAAAAAGCCGTGAAAGCAGCCATGTTGTGGCACTTTTGCACTCCCTTTTGGATGCATTTCACAGCTGCAGTGTGCCTGGAACTCAGGGCTTCCTGATTTTAAAAATCCTAGCCTTAGCCGAACCTCAAACCTAAGACGAGAAAGGCAAATCAGCCAGGAATTAGGCATGTCCCCAAGGAAAAAGCTGTGGAGGCAGGCATGTTGTGGTACTTTTGCGCTCTTCTTGGCTAGTCCTTCGCAGCTGCTGTGTTCTTGGAACTCAGGGCTTTCTGGTTAATAGAACCCTTACCCTAGGCGTAACTCAAACCTTAACCCTAGGAAGGAAAATCAGCCTATGGTTCGGGATGGTCTCATGGAAATATCAGTGGTGGCAGCCAAGTTGCGTCACTTTTGCGCTCCCCTTGGGATGCCTTTCGCAGCTGCAGTGTGCCTGGAGCCCAGGGCTTCCTGGTTTTAAAAGTCCTAGGCCTAAGCCTAACAGTAACCCTAGGAAGGTAAATCAGCCGGGTATTAGGGTTCTTCCTAAGGGAAAAGCCGTGAAAGCAGCCATGTTGTGGCACTTCTGCACTCCCTTTGGGATGCCTTTGGCAGATGAAGTAAGCCTGGAACTCAGGGCTTCCTGGTTAAAAAAATCCAAGCCCTAGGCTGAACCCTAACCCTAACCCTAGGCAGATAAATCAGCCTAGGTATAGGGATGGTGCCAAGGAAAAAGCTGTGAAAGCTGCCATGTTGTTGCACTTTTGTACTCCCCTTGGGATGCCTTGAACAGCTGCAGTGTGCCTGGAGCTAAGGGCTTCCTCGTTTTAAAAATCCTAGCCCTAGGCCTAAGCCTAACAGTAACCCTGGGAAGGTAAATCAGCCTGGTGTTAGGCGTCTTGCCAAGGAAAAAGCCGTGAAAGCAGCCATGTTGTGGCACTTTTGCACTCCCTTTTGGATGCCTTTCACAGCTCCAGTGTGCCTGGAACTCAGGGCTTCCTGATTTTAAAAATCCTAGCCCTAGGCCGAACCCCAACCCTAAGACGAGAAAGGCAAATCAGCCAGGAATTAGGCATGTCCCCAAGGAAAAAGCTGTGGAGGCAGGCATGTTGTGGTACTTTTGCGCTCTTCTTGGCTAGTCCTTCGCAGCTGCTGTGTTCTTGGAACTCAGGGCTTTCTGGTTAATAGACCCTTACCCTAGGCGTAACTCAAACCTTAACCCTAGGAAGGAAAATCAGCCTATGGTTCGGGATGGTCTCATGGAAATATCAGTGGTGGCAGCCAAGTTGCGTCACTTTTGCGCTCCCCTTGGGATGCCTTTCGCAGCTGCAGTGTGCCTGGAGCCCAGGGCTTCCTGGTTTTAAAAGTCCTAGGCCTAAGCCTAACAGTAACCCTAGGAAGGTAAATCAGCCCGGTATTAGGGTTCTTCCTAAGGGAAAAGCCGTGAAAGCAGCCATGTTGTGGCACTTCTGCACTCCCTTTGGGATGCCTTTGGCAGATGAAGTAAGCCTGGAACTCAGGGCTTCCTGGTTAAAAAAATCCAAGCCCTAGGCTGAACCCTAACCCTAACCCTAGGCAGATAAATCAGCCTAGGTATAGGGATGGTGCCAAGGAAAAAGCTGTGAAAGCTGCCATGTTGTTGCACTTTTGTACTCCCCTTGGGATGCCTTGAACAGCTGCAGTGTGCCTGGAGCTAAGGGCTTCCTAGTTTTAAAAATCCTAGCCCTAGGCCTAAGCCTAACAGTAACCCTGGGAAGGTAAATCAGCCTGGTGTTAGGCGTCTTGCCAAGGAAAAAGCCGTGAAAGCAGCCATGTTGTGGCACTTTTGCACTCCCTTTTGAATGCCTTTCACAGCTGCAGTGTGCCTGGAACTCAGGGCTTCCTGATTTTAAAAATCCTAGCCTTAGCCGAACCTCAAACCTAAGACGAGAAAGGCAAATCAGCCAGGAATTAGGCATGTCCCCAAGGAAAAAGCTGTGGAGGCAGGCATGTTGTGGTACTTTTGCGCTCTTCTTGGCTAGTCCTTCGCAGCTGCTGTGTTCTTGGAACTCAGGGCTTTCTGGTTAATAGACCCTTACCCTAGGCGTAACTCAAACCTTAACCCTAGGAAGGAAAATCAGCCTATGGTTCGGGATGGTCTCATGGAAATATCAGTGGTGGCAGCCAAGTTGCGTCACTTTTGCGCTCCCCTTGGGATGCCTTTCGCAGCTGCAGTGTGCCTGGAGCCCAGGGCTTCCTGGTTTTAAAAGTCCTAGGCCTAAGCCTAACAGTAACCCTAGGAAGGTAAATCAGCCGGGTATTAGGGTTCTTCCTAAGGGAAAAGCCGTGAAAGCAGCCATGTTGTGGCACTTCTGCACTCCCTTTGGGATGCCTTTGGCAGATGAAGTAAGCCTGGAACTCAGGGCTTCCTGGTTAAAAAAATCCAAGCCCTAGGCTGAACCCTAACCCTAACCCTAGGCAGATAAATCAGCCTAGGTATAGGGATGGTGCCAAGGAAAAAGCTGTGAAAGCTGCCATGTTGTTGCACTTTTGTACTCCCCTTGGGATGCCTTGAACAGCTGCAGTGTGCCTGGAGCTAAGGGCTTCCTAGTTTTAAAAATCCTAGCCCTAGGCCTAAGCCTAACAGTAACCCTGGGAAGGTAAATCAGCCTGGTGTTAGGCGTCTTGCCAAGGAAAAAGCCGTGAAAGCAGCCATGTTGTGGCACTTTTGCACTCCCTTTTGAATGCCTTTCACAGCTCCAGTGTGCCTGGAACTCAGGGCTTCCTGCTTTTAAAAATCCTAGCCCTAGGCCGAACCCCAACCCTAAGACGAGAAAGGCAAATCAGCCAGGAATTAGGCATGTCCCCAAGGAAAAAGCTGTGGAGGCAGGCATGTTGTGGTACTTTTGCGCTCTTCTTGGCTAGTCCTTCGCAGCTGCTGTGTTCTTGGAACTCAGGGCTTTCTGGTTAATAGACCCTTACCCTAGGCGTAACTCAAACCTTAACCCTAGGAAGGAAAATCAGCCTATGGTTCGGGATGGTCTCATGGAAATATCAGTGGTGGCAGCCAAGTTGCGTCACTTTTGCGCTCCCCTTGGGATGCCTTTCGCAGCTGCAGTGTGCCTGGAGCCCAGGGCTTCCTGGTTTTAAAAGTCCTAGGCCTAAGCCTAACAGTAACCCTAGGAAGGTAAATCAGCCGGGTATTAGGGTTCTTCCTAAGGGAAAAGCCGTGAAAGCAGCCATGTTGTGGCACTTCTGCACTCCCTTTGGGATGCCTTTGGCAGATGAAGTAAGCCTGGAACTCAGGGCTTCCTGGTTAAAGAAATCCAAGCCCTAGGCTGAACCCTAACCCTAACCCTAGGCAGATAAATCAGCCTAGGTATAGGGATGGTGCCAAGGAAAAAGCTGTGAAAGCTGCCATGTTGTTGCACTTTTGTACTCCCCTTGGGATGCCTTGAACAGCTGCACTGTGCCTGGAGCTAAGGGCTTCCTAGTTTTAAAAATCCTAGCCCTAGGCCTAAGCCTAACAGTAACCCTGGGAAGGTAAATCAGCCTGGTGTTAGGCTTCTTGCCAAGGAAAAAGCCGTGAAAGCAGCCATGTTGTGGCACTTTTGCACTCCCTTTTGGATGCATTTCACAGCTGCAGTGTGCCTGGAACTCAGGGCTTCCTGATTTTAAAAATCCTAGCCTTAGCCGAACCTCAAACCTAAGACGAGAAAGGCAAATCAGCCAGGAATTAGGCATGTCCCCAAGGAAAAAGCTGTGGAGGCAGGCATGTTGTGGTACTTTTGCGCTCTTCTTGGCTAGTCCTTCGCAGCTGCTGTGTTCTTGGAACTCAGGGCTTTCTGGTTAATAGAACCCTTACCCTAGGCGTAACTCAAACCTTAACCCTAGGAAGGAAAATCAGCCTATGGTTCGGGATGGTCTCATGGAAATATCAGTGGTGGCAGCCAAGTTGCGTCACTTTTGCGCTCCCCTTGGGATGCCTTTCGCAGCTGCAGTGTGCCTGGAGCCCAGGGCTTCCTGGTTTTAAAAGTCCTAGGCCTAAGCCTAACAGTAACCCTAGGAAGGTAAATCAGCCGGGTATTAGGGTTCTTCCTAAGGGAAAAGCCGTGAAAGCAGCCATGTTGTGGCACTTCTGCACTCCCTTTGGGATGCCTTTGGCAGATGAAGTAAGCCTGGAACTCAGGGCTTCCTGGTTAAAGAAATCCAAGCCCTAGGCTGAACCCTTACCCTAACCCTAGGCAGATAAATCAGCCTAGGTATAGGGATGGTGCCAAGGAAAAAGCTGTGAAAGCTGCCATGTTGTTGCACTTTTGTACTCCCCTTGGGATGCCTTGAACAGCTGCAGTGTGCCTGGAGCTAAGGGCTTCCTTGTTTTAAAAATCCTAGCCCTAGGCCTAAGCCTAACAGTAACCCTGGGAAGGTAAATCAGCCTGGTGTTAGGCGTCTTGCCAAGGAAAAAGCCGTGAAAGCAGCCATGTTGTGGCACTTTTGCACTCCCTTTTGGATGCCTTTCACAGCTGCAGTGTGCCTGGAACTCAGGGCTTCCTGCTTTTAAAAATCCTAGCCCTAGGCCGAACCCCAACCCTAAGACGAGAAAGGCAAATCAGCCAGGAATTAGGCATGTCCCCAAGGAAAAAGCTGTGGAGGCAGGCATGTTGTGGTACTTTTGCGCTCTTCTTGGCTAGTCCTTTGCAGCTGCTGTGTTCTTGGAACTCAGGGCTTTCTGGTTAATAGACCCTTACCCTAGGCGTAACTCAAACCTTAACCCTAGGAAGGAAAATCAGCCTATGATTCGGGATGCTCTCATGGAAATATCAGTGGTGGCAGCCAAGTTGCGTCACTTTTGCGCTCCCCTTGGGATGCCTTTCGCAGCTGCAGTGTGCCTGGAGCCCAGGGCTTCCTGGTTTTAAAAGTCCTAGGCCTAAGCCTAACAGTAACCCTAGGAAGGTAAATCAGCCGGGTATTAGGGTTCTTCCTAAGGGAAAAGCCGTGAAAGCAGCCATGTTGTGGCACTTCTGCACTCCCTTTGGGATGCCTTTGGCAGATGAAGTAAGCCTGGAACTCAGGGCTTCCTGGTTAAAGAAATCACAGCCCTAGGCTGAACCCTAACCCTAACCCTAGGCAGATAAATCAGCCTAGGTATAGGGATGGTGCCAAGGAAAAAGCTGTGAAAGCTGCCATGTTGTTGCACTTTTGTACTCCCCTTGGGATGCCTTGAACAGCTGCAGTGTGCCTGGAGCTAAGGGCTTCCTAGTTTTAAAAATCCTAGCCCTAGGCCTAAGCCTAACAGTAACCCTGGGAAGGTAAATCAGCCTGGTGTTAGGTGTCTTGCCAAGGAAAAAGCCGTGAAAGCAGCCATGTTGTGGCACTTTTGCACTCCCTTTTGGATGCCTTTCACAGCTGCAGTGTGCCTGGAACTCAGGGCTTCCTGCTTTTAAAAATCCTAGCCCTAGGCCGAACCCCAACCCTAAGACGAGAAAGGCAAATCAGCCAGGAATTAGGCATGTCCCCAAGGAAAAAGCTGTGGAGGCAGGCATGTTGTGGTACTTTTGCGCTCTTCTTGGCTAGTCCTTCGCAGCTGCTGTGTTCTTGGAACTCAGGGCTTTCTGGTTAATAGACCCTTACCCTAGGCGTAACTCAAACCTTAACCCTAGGAAGGAAAATCAGCCTATGGTTCGGGATGGTCTCATGGAAATATCAGTGGTGGCAGCCAAGTTGCGTCACTTTTGCGCTCCCCTTGGGATGCCTTTCGCAGCTGCAGTGTGCCTGGAGCCCAGGGCTTCCTGGTTTTAAAAGTCCTAGGCCTAAGCCTAACAGTAACCCTAGGAAGGTAAATCAGCCGGGTATTAGGGTTCTTCCTAATGGAAAAGCCGTGAAAGCAGCCATGTTGTGGCACTTCTGCACTCCCTTTGGGATGCCTTTGGCAGATGAAGTAAGCCTGGAACTCAGGGCTTCCTGGTTAAAAAAATCCAAGCCCTAGGCTGAACCCTAACCCTAACCCTAGGCAGATACATCAGCCTAGGTATAGGGATGGTGCCAAGGAAAAAGCTGTGAAAGCTGCCATGTTGTTGCACTTTTGTACTCCCCTTGGGATGCCTTGAACAGCTGCAGTGTGCCTGGAGCTAAGGGCTTCCTAGTTTCAAAAGTCCTAGCCCTAGGCCTAAGCCTAACAGTAACCCTGGGAAGGTAAATCAGCCTGGTGTTAGGTTTCTTGCCAAGGAAAAAGCCGTGAAAGCAGCCATGTTGTGGCACTTTTGCACTCCCTTTTGGATGCCTTTCACAGCTCCAGTGTGCCTGGAACTCAGGGCTTCCTGATTTTAAAAATCCTAGCCCTAGCCCGAACCCCAACCCTAAGACGAGAAAGGCAAATCAGCCAGGAATTAGGCATGTCCCCAAGGAAAAAGCTGTGGAGGCAGGCATGTTGTGCTACTTTTGCGCTCTTCTTGGCTAGTCCTTTGCAGCTGCTGTGTTCTTGGAACTCAGGGCTTTCTGGTTAATAGACCCTTACCCTAGGCGTAACTCAAACCTTAACCCTAGGAAGGAAAATCAGCCTATGGTTCGGGATGGTCTCATGGAAATATCAGTGGTGGCAGCCAAGTTGCGTCACTTTTGCGCTCCCCTTGGGATGCCTTTCGCAGCTGCAGTGTGCCTGGAGCCCAGGGCTTCCTGGTTTTAAAAGTCCTAGGCCTAAGCCTAACAGTAACCCTAGGAAGGTAAATCAGCCGGGTATTAGGGTTCTTCCTAAGGGAAAAGCCGTGAAAGCAGCCATGTTGTGGCACTTCTGCACTCCCTTTGGGATGCCTTTGGCAGATGAAGTAAGCCTGGAACTCAGGGCTTCCTGGTTAAAGAAATCCAAGCCCTAGGCTGAACCCTAACCCTAACCCTAGGCAGATAAATCAGCCTAGGTATAGGGATGGTGCCAAGGAAAAAGCTGTGAAAGCTGCCATGTTGTTGCACTTTTGTACTCCCCTTGGGATGCCTTGAACAGCTGCAGTGTGCCTGGAGCTAAGGGCTTCCTTGTTTTAAAAATCCTAGCCCTAGGCCTAAGCCTAACAGTAACCCTGGGAAGGTAAATCAGCCAGGTGTTAGGCGTCTTGCCAAGGAAAAAGCCGTGAAAGCAGCCATGTTGTGGCACTTTTGCACTCCCTTTTGGATGCCTTTCACAGCTCCAGTGTGCCTGGAACTCAGGGCTTCCTGCTTTTAAAAATCCTAGCCCTAGGCCGAACCCCAACCCTAAGACGAGAAAGGCAAATCAGCCAGGAATTAGGCATGTCCCCAAGGAAAAAGCTGTGGAGGCAGGCATGTTGTGCTACTTTTGCGCTCTTCTTGGCTAGTCCTTCGCAGCTGCTGTGTTCTTGGAACTCAGGGCTTTCTGGTTAATAGACCCTTACCCTAGGCGTAACTCAAACCTTAACCCTAGGAAGGAAAATCAGCCTATGGTTCGGGATGGTCTCATGGAAATATCAGTGGTGGCAGCCAAGTTGCGTCACTTTTGCGCTCCCCTTGGGATGCCTTTCGCAGCTGCAGTGTGCCTGGAGCCCAGGGCTTCCTGGTTTTAAAAGTCCTAGGCCTAAGCCTAACAGTAACCCTAGGAAGGTAAATCAGCCGGGTATTAGGGTTCTTCCTAAGGGAAAAGCCGTGAAAGCAGCCATGTTGTGGCACTTCTGCACTCCCTTTGGGATGCCTTTGGCAGATGAAGTAAGCCTGGAACTCAGGGCTTCCTGGTTAAAGAAATCCAAGCCCTAGGCTGAACCCTAACCCTAACCCTAGGCAGATAAATCAGCCTAGGTATAGGGATGGTGCCAAGGAAAAAGCTGTGAAAGCTGCCATGTTGTTGCACTTTTGTACTCCCCTTGGGATGCCTTGAACAGCTGCACTGTGCCTGGAGCTAAGGGCTTCCTAGTTTTAAAAATCCTAGCCCTAGGCCTAAGCCTAACAGTAACCCTGGGAAGGTAAATCAGCCTGGTGTTAGGCTTCTTGCCAAGGAAAAAGCCGTGAAAGCAGCCATGTTGTGGCACTTTTGCACTCCCTTTTGGATGCATTTCACAGCTGCAGTGTGCCTGGAACTCAGGGCTTCCTGATTTTAAAAATCCTAGCCTTAGCCGAACCTCAAACCTAAGACGAGAAAGGCAAATCAGCCAGGAATTAGGCATGTCCCCAAGGAAAAAGCTGTGGAGGCAGGCATGTTGTGGTACTTTTGCGCTCTTCTTGGCTAGTCCTTCGCAGCTGCTGTGTTCTTGGAACTCAGGGCTTTCTGGTTAATAGAACCCTTACCCTAGGCGTAACTCAAACCTTAACCCTAGGAAGGAAAATCAGCCTATGGTTCGGGATGGTCTCATGGAAATATCAGTGGTGGCAGCCAAGTTGCGTCACTTTTGCGCTCCCCTTGGGATGCCTTTCGCAGCTGCAGTGTGCCTGGAGCCCAGGGCTTCCTGGTTTTAAAAGTCCTAGGCCTAAGCCTAACAGTAACCCTAGGAAGGTAAATCAGCCGGGTATTAGGGTTCTTCCTAAGGGAAAAGCCGTGAAAGCAGCCATGTTGTGGCACTTCTGCACTCCCTTTGGGATGCCTTTGGCAGATGAAGTAAGCCTGGAACTCAGGGCTTCCTGGTTAAAGAAATCCAAGCCCTAGGCTGAACCCTTACCCTAACCCTAGGCAGATAAATCAGCCTAGGTATAGGGATGGTGCCAAGGAAAAAGCTGTGAAAGCTGCCATGTTGTTGCACTTTTGTACTCCCCTTGGGATGCCTTGAACAGCTGCAGTGTGCCTGGAGCTAAGGGCTTCCTTGTTTTAAAAATCCTAGCCCTAGGCCTAAGCCTAACAGTAACCCTGGGAAGGTAAATCAGCCTGGTGTTAGGCGTCTTGCCAAGGAAAAAGCCGTGAAAGCAGCCATGTTGTGGCACTTTTGCACTCCCTTTTGGATGCCTTTCACAGCTGCAGTGTGCCTGGAACTCAGGGCTTCCTGCTTTTAAAAATCCTAGCCCTAGGCCGAACCCCAACCCTAAGACGAGAAAGGCAAATCAGCCAGGAATTAGGCATGTCCCCAAGGAAAAAGCTGTGGAGGCAGGCATGTTGTGGTACTTTTGCGCTCTTCTTGGCTAGTCCTTTGCAGCTGCTGTGTTCTTGGAACTCAGGGCTTTCTGGTTAATAGACCCTTACCCTAGGCGTAACTCAAACCTTAACCCTAGGAAGGAAAATCAGCCTATGATTCGGGATGCTCTCATGGAAATATCAGTGGTGGCAGCCAAGTTGCGTCACTTTTGCGCTCCCCTTGGGATGCCTTTCGCAGCTGCAGTGTGCCTGGAGCCCAGGGCTTCCTGGTTTTAAAAGTCCTAGGCCTAAGCCTAACAGTAACCCTAGGAAGGTAAATCAGCCGGGTATTAGGGTTCTTCCTAAGGGAAAAGCCGTGAAAGCAGCCATGTTGTGGCACTTCTGCACTCCCTTTGGGATGCCTTTGGCAGATGAAGTAAGCCTGGAACTCAGGGCTTCCTGGTTAAAGAAATCACAGCCCTAGGCTGAACCCTAACCCTAACCCTAGGCAGATAAATCAGCCTAGGTATAGGGATGGTGCCAAGGAAAAAGCTGTGAAAGCTGCCATGTTGTTGCACTTTTGTACTCCCCTTGGGATGCCTTGAACAGCTGCAGTGTGCCTGGAGCTAAGGGCTTCCTAGTTTTAAAAATCCTAGCCCTAGGCCTAAGCCTAACAGTAACCCTGGGAAGGTAAATCAGCCTGGTGTTAGGTGTCTTGCCAAGGAAAAAGCCGTGAAAGCAGCCATGTTGTGGCACTTTTGCACTCCCTTTTGGATGCCTTTCACAGCTCCAGTGTGCCTGGAACTCAGGGATTCCTGCTTTTAAAAATCCTAGCCCTAGGCCGAACCCCAACCCTAAGACGAGAAAGGCAAATCAGCCAGGAATTAGGCATGTCCCCAAGGAAAAAGCTGTGGAGGCAGGCATGTTGTGGTACTTTTGCGCTCTTCTTGGCTAGTCCTTCGCAGCTGCTGTGTTCTTGGAACTCAGGGCTTTCTGGTTAATAGACCCTTACCCTAGGCGTAACTCAAACCTTAACCCTAGGAAGGAAAATCAGCCTATGGTTCGGGATGGTCTCATGGAAATATCAGTGGTGGCAGCCAAGTTGCGTCACTTTTGCGCTCCCCTTGGGATGCCTTTCGCAGCTGCAGTGTGCCTGGAGCCCAGGGCTTCCTGGTTTTAAAAGTCCTAGGCCTAAGCCTAACAGTAACCCTAGGAAGGTAAATCAGCCGGGTATTAGGGTTCTTCCTAATGGAAAAGCCGTGAAAGCAGCCATGTTGTGGCACTTCTGCACTCCCTTTGGGATGCCTTTGGCAGATGAAGTAAGCCTGGAACTCAGGGCTTCCTGGTTAAAAAAATCCAAGCCCTAGGCTGAACCCTAACCCTAACCCTAGGCAGATACATCAGCCTAGGTATAGGGATGGTGCCAAGGAAAAAGCTGTGAAAGCTGCCATGTTGTTGCACTTTTGTACTCCCCTTGGGATGCCTTGAACAGCTGCAGTGTGCCTGGAGCTAAGGGCTTCCTAGTTTCAAAAGTCCTAGCCCTAGGCCTAAGCCTAACAGTAACCCTGGGAAGGTAAATCAGCCTGGTGTTAGGTTTCTTGCCAAGGAAAAAGCCGTGAAAGCAGCCATGTTGTGGCACTTTTGCACTCCCTTTTGGATGCCTTTCACAGCTCCAGTGTGCCTGGAACTCAGGGCTTCCTGATTTTAAAAATCCTAGCCCTAGCCCGAACCCCAACCCTAAGACGAGAAAGGCAAATCAGCCAGGAATTAGGCATGTCCCCAAGGAAAAAGCTGTGGAGGCAGGCATGTTGTGCTACTTTTGCGCTCTTCTTGGCTAGTCCTTTGCAGCTGCTGTGTTCTTGGAACTCAGGGCTTTCTGGTTAATAGACCCTTACCCTAGGCGTAACTCAAACCTTAACCCTAGGAAGGAAAATCAGCCTATGGTTCGGGATGGTCTCATGGAAATATCAGTGGTGGCAGCCAAGTTGCGTCACTTTTGCGCTCCCCTTGGGATGCCTTTCGCAGCTGCAGTGTGCCTGGAGCCCAGGGCTTCCTGGTTTTAAAAGTCCTAGGCCTAAGCCTAACAGTAACCCTAGGAAGGTAAATCAGCCGGGTATTAGGGTTCTTCCTAAGGGAAAAGCCGTGAAAGCAGCCATGTTGTGGCACTTCTGCACTCCCTTTGGGATGCCTTTGGCAGATGAAGTAAGCCTGGAACTCAGGGCTTCCTGGTTAAAGAAATCCAAGCCCTAGGCTGAACCCTAACCCTAACCCTAGGCAGATAAATCAGCCTAGGTATAGGGATGGTGCCAAGGAAAAAGCTGTGAAAGCTGCCATGTTGTTGCACTTTTGTACTCCCCTTGGGATGCCTTGAACAGCTGCAGTGTGCCTGGAGCTAAGGGCTTCCTTGTTTTAAAAATCCTAGCCCTAGGCCTAAGCCTAACAGTAACCCTGGGAAGGTAAATCAGCCAGGTGTTAGGCGTCTTGCCAAGGAAAAAGCCGTGAAAGCAGCCATGTTGTGGCACTTTTGCACTCCCTTTTGGATGCCTTTCACAGCTGCAGTGTGCCTGGAACTCAGGGCTTCCTGCTTTTAAAAATCCTAGCCCTAGGCCGAACCCCAACCCTAAGACGAGAAAGGCAAATCAGCCAGGAATTAGGCATGTCCCCAAGGAAAAAGCTGTGGAGGCAGGCATGTTGTGCTACTTTTGCGCTCTTCTTGGCTAGTCCTTCGCAGCTGCTGTGTTCTTGGAACTCAGGGCTTTCTGGTTAATAGACCCTTACCCTAGGCGTAACTCAAACCTTAACCCTAGGAAGGAAAATCAGCCTATGGTTCGGGATGGTCTCATGGAAATATCAGTGGTGGCAGCCAAGTTGCGTCACTTTTGCGCTCCCCTTGGGATGCCTTTCGCAGCTGCAGTGTGCCTGGAGCCCAGGGCTTCCTGGTTTTAAAAGTCCTAGGCCTAAGCCTAACAGTAACCCTAGGAAGGTAAATCAGCCGGGTATTAGGGTTCTTCCTAAGGGAAAAGCCGTGAAAGCAGCCATGTTGTGGCACTTCTGCACTCCCTTTGGGATGCCTTTGGCAGATGAAGTAAGCCTGGAACTCAGGGCTTCCTGGTTAAAGAAATCCAAGCCCTAGGCTGAACCCTAACCCTAACCCTAGGCAGATAAATCAGCCTAGGTATAGGGATGGTGCCAAGGAAAAAGCTGAGAAAGCTGCCATGTTGTTGCACTTTTGTACTCCCCTTGGGATGCCGTGAACAGCTGCAGTGTGCCTGGAGCTAAGGGCCTCCTAGTTTCAAAGTCATAGCCCTAGGCCTAAGCCTAACAGTAACCCTGGGAAGGTAAATCAGCCTGGTGTTAGGCTTCTTGCCAAGGAAAAAGCCGTGAAAGCAGCCATGTTGTGGCACTTTTGCACTCCCTTTTGGATGCCTTTCACAGCTCCAGTGTGCCTGGAACTCAGGGCTTCCTGATTTTAAAAATCCTAGCCTTAGCCGAACCCCAACCCTAAGACGAGAAAGGCAAATCAGCCAGGAATTAGGCATGTCCCCAAGGAAAAAGCTGTGGAGGCAGGCATGTTGTGGTACTTTTGCGCTCTTCTTGGCTAGTCCTTCGCAGCGGCTGTGTTCTTGGAACTCAGGGCTTTCTGGTTAATAGACCCTTACCCTAGGCGTAACTCAAACCTTAACCCTAGGAAGGAAAATCAGCCTATGGTTCGGGATGGTCTCTAGGAAATATCAGTGGTGGCAGCCAAGTTGCGTCACTTTTGCGCTCCCCTTGGGATGCCTTTTGCAGCTGCAGTGTGCCTGGAGCCCAGGGCTTCCTGGTTTTAAAAGTCCTAGGCCTATGCCTAACAGTAACCCTAGGAAGGTAAATCAGCCGGGTATTAGGGTTCTTCCTAAGGGAAAAGCCGTGAAAGCAGCCATGTTGTGGCACTTCTGCACTCCCTTTGGGATGCCTTTGGCAGATGAAGTAAGCCTGGAACTCAGGGCTTCCTGGTTAAAGAAATCCAAGCCCTAGGCTGAACCCTAACCCTAACCCTAGGCAGATAAATCAGCCTAGTTATAGGGATGGTGCCAAGGAAAAAGCTGTGAAAGCTGCCATGTTGTTGCACTTTTGTACTCCCCTTGGGATGCCTTGAACAGCTGCAGTGTGCCTGGAGCTAAGGGCTTCCTAGTTTCAAAAGTCCTAGCCCTAGGCCTAAGCCTAACAGTAACCCTGGGAAGGTAAATCAGCCTGGTGTTAGGCTTCTTGCCAAGGAAAAAGCCGTGAAAGCAGCCATGTTGTGGCACTTTTGCACTCCCTTTTGGATGCCTTTCACAGCTGCAGTGTGCCTGGAACTCAGGGCTTCCTGCTTTTAAAAATCCTAGCCCTAGGCCGAACCCCAACCCTAAGACGAGAAAGGCAAATCAGCCAGGAATTAGGCATGTCCCCAAGGAAAAAGCTGTGGAGGCAGGCATGTTGTGGTACTTTTGCGCTCTTCTTGGCTAGTCCTTCGCAGCTGCTGTGTTCTTGGAACTCAGGGCTTTCTGGTTAATAGACCCTTACCCTAGGCGTAACTCAAACCTTAACCCTAGGAAGGAAAATCAGCCTATGGTTCGGGATGGTCTCATGGAAATATCAGTGGTGGCAGCCAAGTTGCGTCACTTTTGCGCTCCCCTTGGGATGCCTTTCGCAGCTGCAGTGTGCCTGGAGCCCAGGGCTTCCTGGTTTTAAAAGTCCTAGGCCTAAGCCTAACAGTAACCCTAGGAAGGTAAATCAGCCGGGTATTAGGGTTCTTCCTAAGGGAAAAGCCGTGAAAGAAGCCATGTTGTGGCACTTCTGCACTCCCTTTGGGATGCCTTTGGCAGATGAAGTAAGCCTGGAACTCAGGGCTTCCTGGTTAAAGAAATCACAGCCCTAGGCTGAACCCTAACCCTAACCCTAGGCAGATAAATCAGCCTAGGTATAGGGATGGTGCCAAGGAAAAAGCTGTGAAAGCTGCCATGTTGTTGCACTTTTGTACTCCCCTTGGGATGCCTTGAACAGCTGCAGTGTGCCTGGAGCTAAGGGCTTCCTAGTTTTAAAAATCCTAGCCCTAGGCCTAAGCCTAACAGTAACCGTGGGAAGGTAAATCAGCCAGGTGTTAGGCGTCTTGCCAAGGAAAAAGCTGTGAAAGCAGCCATGTTGTGGCACTTTTGCACTCCCTTTTGGATGCCTTTCACAGCTGCAGTGTGCCTGGAACTCAGGGCTTCCTGCTTTTAAAAATCCTAGCCCTAGGCCGAACCCCAACCCTAAGACGAGAAAGGCAAATCAGCCAGGAATTAGGCATGTCCCCAAGGAAAAAGCTGTGGAGGCAGGCATGTTGTGCTACTTTTGCGCTCTTCTTGGCTAGTCCTTCGCAGCTGCTGTGTTCTTGGAACTCAGGGCTTTCTGGTTAATAGACCCTTACCCTAGGCGTAACTCAAACCTTAACCCTAGGAAGGAAAATCAGCCTATGGTTCGGGATGGTCTCATGGAAATATCAGTGGTGGCAGCCAAGTTGCGTCACTTTTGCGCTCCCCTTGGGATGCCTTTTGCAGCTGCAGTGTGCCTGGAGCCCAGGGCTTCCTGGTTTTAAAAGTCCTAGGCCTAAGCCTAACAGTAACCCTAGGAAGGTAAATCAGCCGGGTATTAGGGTTCTTCCTAAGGGAAAAGCCGTGAAAGCAGCCATGTTGTGGCACTTCTGCACTCCCTTTGGGATGCCTTTGGCAGATGAAGTAAGCCTGGAACTCAGGGCTTCCTGGTTAAAGAAATCCAAGCCCTAGGCTGAACCCTAACCCTAACTCTAGGCAGATAAATCAGCCTAGGTATAGGGATGGTGCCAAGGAAAAAGCTGTGAAAGCTGCCATGTTGTTGCACTTTTGTACTCCCCTTGGGATGCCTTGAACAGCTGCAGTGTGCCTGGAGCTAAGGGCTTCCTAGTTTCAAAAGTCCTAGCCCTAGGCCTAAGCCTAACAGTAACCCTGGGAAGGTAAATCAGCCTGGTGTTAGGCTTCTTGCCAAGGAAAAAGCCGTGAAAGCAGCCATGTTGTGGCACTTTTGCACTCCCTTTGGGATGCCTTTCACAGCTCCAGTGTGCCTGGAACTCAGGGCTTCCTGATTTTAAAAATCCTAGCCTTAGCCGAACACCAACCCTTAGACGAGAAAGGCAAATCAGCCAGGAATTAGGCATGTCCCCAAGGAAAAAGCTGTGGAGGCAGGCATGTTGTGGTACTTTTGCGCTCTTCTTGGCTAGTCCTTCGCAGCTGCTGTGTTCTTGGAACTCAGGGCTTTCTGGTTAATAGACCCTTACCCTAGGCGTAACTCAAACCTTAACCCTAGGAAGGAAAATCAGCCTATGGTTCGGGATGGTCTCATGGAAATATCAGTGGTGGCAGCCAAGTTGCGTCACTTTTGCGCTCCCCTTGGGATGCCTTTCGCAGCTGCAGTGTGCCTGGAGCCCAGGGCTTCCTGGTTTTAAAAGTCCTAGGCCTAAGCCTAACAGTAACCCTAGGAAGGTAAATCAGCCGCCGGGTATTAGGGTTCTTCCTAAGGGAAAAGCCGTGAAAGAAGCCATGTTGTGGCACTTCTGCACTCCCTTTGGGATGCCTTTGGCAGATGAAGTAAGCCTGGAACTCAGGGCTTCCTGGTTAAAGAAATCACAGCCCTAGGCTGAACCCTAACCCTAACCCTAGGCAGATAAATCAGCCTAGGTATAGGGATGGTGCCAAGGAAAAAGCTGTGAAAGCTGCCATGTTGTTGCACTTTTGTACTCCCCTTGGGATGCCTTGAACAGCTGCAGTGTGCCTGGAGCTAAGGGCTTCCTAGTTTTAAAAATCCTAGCCCTAGGCCTAAGCCTAACAGTAACCCTGGGAAGGTAAATCAGCCAGATGTTAGGCGTCTTGCCAAGGAAAAAGCTGTGAAAGCAGCCATGTTGTGGCACTTTTGCACTCCCTTTTGGATGCCTTTCACAGCTGCAGTGTGCCTGGAACTCAGGGCTTCCTGATTTTAAAAATCCTAGCCCTAGGCCGAACCCCAACCCTAAGACGAGAAAGGCAAATCAGCCAGGAATTAGGCATGTCCCCAAGGAAAAAGCTGTGGAGGCAGGCATGTTGTGCTACTTTTGCGCTCTTCTTGGCTAGTCCTTCGCAGCTGCTGTGTTCTTGGAACTCAGGGCTTTCTGGTTAATAGACCCTTACCCTAGGCGTAACTCAAACCTTAACCCTAGGAAGGAAAATCAGCCTATGGTTCGGGATGGTCTCATGGAAATATCAGTGGTGGCAGCCAAGTTGCGTCACTTTTGCGCTCCCCTTGGGATGCCTTTCGCAGCTGCAGTGTGCCTGGAGCCCAGGGCTTCCTGGTTTTAAAAGTCCTAGGCCTAAGCCTAACAGTAACCCTAGGAAGGTAAATCAGCCGGGTATTAGGGTTCTTCCTAATGGAAAAGCCGTGAAAGCAGCCATGTTGTGGCACTTCTGCACTCCCTTTGGGATGCCTTTGGCAGATGAAGTAAGCCTGGAACTCAGGGCTTCCTGGTTAAAAAAATCCAAGCCCTAGGCTGAACCCTAACCCTAACCCTAGGCAGATAAATCAGCCTAGGTATAGGGATGGTGCCAAGGAAAAAGCTGTGAAAGCTGCCATGTTGTTGCACTTTTGTACTCCCCTTGGGATGCCTTGAACAGCTGCAGTGTGCCTGGAGCCCAGGGCTTCCTAGTTTTAAAAGTCCTAGCCCTAGGCCTAAGCCTAACAGTAACCCTGGGAAGGTAAATCAGCCAGATGTTAGGCGTCTTGCCAAGGAAAAAGCCGTGAAAGCAGCCATGTTGTGGCACTTTTGCACTCCCTTTTGGATGCCTTTCACAGCTGCAGTGTGCCTGGAACTCAGGGCTTCCTGCTTTTAAAAATCCTAGCCCTAGGCCGAACCCCAACCCTAAGACGAGAAAGGCAAATCAGCCAGGAATTAGGCATGTCCCCAAGGAAAAAGCTGTGGAGGCAGGCATGTTGTGCTACTTTTGCGCTCTTCTTGGCTAGTCCTTCGCAGCTGCTGTGTTCTTGGAACTCAGGGCTTTCTGGTTAATAGACCCTTACCCTAGGCGTAACTCAAACCTTAACCCTAGGAAGGAAAATCAGCCTATGGTTCGGGATGGTCTCATGGAAATATCAGTGGTGGCAGCCAAGTTGCGTCACTTTTGCGCTCCCCTTGGGATGCCTTTCGCAGCTGCAGTGTGCCTGGAGCCCAGGGCTTCCTGGTTTTAAAAGTCCTAGGCCTAAGCCTAACAGTAACCCTAGGAAGGTAAATCAGCCGGGTATTAGGGTTCTTCCTAAGGGAAAAGCCGTGAAAGCAGCCATGTTGTGGCACTTCTGCACTCCCTTTGGGATGCCTTTGGCAGATGAAGTAAGCCTGGAACTCAGGGCTTCCTGGTTAAAGAAATCCAAGCCCTAGGCTGAAGCCTAACCCTAACCCTAGGCAGATAAATCAACCTAGGTATAGGGATGGTGCCAAGGAAAAAGCTGAGAAAGCTGCCATGTTGTTGCACTTTTGTACTCCCCTTGGGATGCCGTGAACAGCTGCAGTGTGCCTGGAGCTAAGGGCCTCCTAGTTTCAAAGTCATAGCCCTAGGCCTAAGCCTAACAGTAACCCTGGGAAGGTAAATCAGCCTGGTGTTAGGCTTCTTGCCAAGGAAAAAGCCGTGAAAGCAGCCATGTTGTGGCACTTTTGCACTCCCTTTTGGATGCCTTTCACAGCTCCAGTGTGCCTGGAACTCAGGGCTTCCTGATTTTAAAAATCCTAGCCTTAGCCGAACCCCAACCCTAAGACGAGAAAGGCAAATCAGCCAGGAATTAGGCATGTCCCCAAGGAAAAAGCTGTGGAGGCAGGCATGTTGTGGTACTTTTGCGCTCTTCTTGGCTAGTCCTTCGCAGCTGCTGTGTTCTTGGAACTCAGGGCTTTCTGGTTAATAGACCCTTACCCTAGGCGTAACTCAAACCTTAACCCTAGGAAGGAAAATCAGCCTATGGTTCGGGATGGTCTCATGGAAATATCAGTGGTGGCAGCCAAGTTGCGTCACTTTTGCGCTCCCCTTGGGATGCCTTTTGCAGCTGCAGTGTGCCTGGAGCCCAGGGCTTCCTGGTTTTAAAAGTCCTAGGCCTATGCCTAACAGTAACCCTAGGAAGGTAAATCAGCCGGGTATTAGGGTTCTTCCTAAGGGAAAAGCCGTGAAAGCAGCCATGTTGTGGCACTTCTGCACTCCCTTTGGGATGCCTTTGGCAGATGAAGTAAGCCTGGAACTCAGGGCTTCCTGGTTAAAGAAATCCAAGCCCTAGGCTGAACCCTAACCCTAACCCTAGGCAGATAAATCAGCCTAGGTATAGGGATGGTGCCAAGGAAAAAGCTGTGAAAGCTGCCATGTTGTTGCACTTTTGTACTCCCCTTGGGATGCCTTGAACAGCTGCAGTGTGCCTGGAGCTAAGGGCCTCCTAGTTTCAAAAGTCCTAGCCCTAGGCCTAAGCCTAACAGTAACCCTGGGAAGGTAAATCAGCCTGGTATTTGGCTTCTTGCCAAGGAAAAAGCCGTGAAAGCAGCCATGTTGTGGCACTTTTGCACTCCCTTTTGGATGCCTTTCACAGCTCCAGTGTGCCTGGAACTCAGGGCTTCCTGCTTTTAAAAATCCTAGCCCTAGGCCGAACCCCAACCCTAAGACGAGAAAGGCAAATCAGCCAGGAATTAGGCATGTCCCCAAGGAAAAAGCTGTCGAGGCAGGCATGTTGTGGTACTTTTGCGCTCTTCTTGGCTAGTCCTTCGCAGCTGCTGTGTTCTTGGAACTCAGGGCTTTCTGGTTAATAGACCCTTACCCTAGGCGTAACTCAAACCTTAACCCTAGGAAGGAAAATCAGCCTATGGTTCGGGATGGTCTCATGGAAATATCAGTGGTGGCAGCCAAGTTGCGTCACTTTTGCGCTCCCCTTGGGATGCCTTTCGCAGCTGCAGTGTGCCTGGAGCCCAGGGCTTCCTGGTTTTAAAAGTCCTAGGCCTAAGCCTAACAGTAACCCTAGGAAGGTAAATCAGCCGGGTATTAGGGTTCTTCCTAAGGGAAAAGCCGTGAAAGCAGCCATGTTGTGGCACTTCTGCACTCCCTTTGGGATGCCTTTGGCAGATGAAGTAAGCCTGGAACTCAGGGCTTCCTGGTTAAAGAAATCACAGCCCTAGGCTGAACCCTAACCCTAACCCTAGGCAGATAAATCAGCCTAGGTATAGGGATGGTGCCAAGGAAAAAGCTGTGAAAGCTGCCATGTTGTTGCACTTTTGTACTCCCCTTGGGATGCCTTGAACAGCTGCAGTGTGCCTGGAGCTAAGGGCTTCCTAGTTTTAAAAATCCTAGCCCTAGGCCTAAGCCTAACAGTAACCCTGGGAAGGTAAATCAGCCAGGTGTTAGGCGTCTTGCCAAGGAAAAAGCTGTGAAAGCAGCCATGTTGTGGCACTTTTGCACTCCCTTTTGGATGCCTTTCACAGCTGCAGTGTGCCTGGAACTCAGGGCTTCCTGCTTTTAAAAATCCTAGCCCTAGGCCGAACCCCAACCCTAAGACGAGAAAGGCAAATCAGCCAGGAATTAGGCATGTCCCCAAGGAAAAAGCTGTGGAGGCAGGCATGTTGTGGTACTTTTGCGCTCTTCTTGGCTAGTCCTTCGCAGCTGCTGTGTTCTTGGAACTCAGGGCTTTCTGGTTAATAGAACCCTTACCCTAGGCGTAACTCAAACCTTAACCCTAGGAAGGAAAATCAGCCTATGGTTCGGGATGGTCTCATGGAAATATCAGTGGTGGCAGCCAAGTTGCGTCACTTTTGCGCTCCCCTTGGGATGCCTTTCGCAGCTGCAGTGTGCCTGGAGCCCAGGGCTTCCTGGTTTTAAAAGTCCTAGGCCTAAGCCTAACAGTAACCCTAGGAAGGTAAATCAGCCGGGTATTAGGGTTCTTCCTAATGGAAAAGCCGTGAAAGCAGCCATGTTGTGGCACTTCTGCACTCCCTTTGGGATGCCTTTGGCAGATGAAGTAAGCCTGGAACTCAGGGCTTCCTGGTTAAAAAAATCCAAGCCCTAGGCTGAACGCTAACCCTAACCCTAGGCAGATAAATCAGCCTAGGTATAGGGATGGTGCCAAGGAAAAAGCTGTGAAAGCTGCCATGTTGTTGCACTTTTGTACTCCCCTTGGGATGCCTTGAACAGCTGCAGTGTGCCTGGAGCTAAGGGCTTCCTTGTTTTAAAAATCCTAGCCCTAGGCCTAAGCCTAACAGTAACCCTGGGAAGGTAAATCAGCCTGGTGTTAGGCGTCTTGCCAAGGAAAAAGCCGTGAAAGCAGCCATGTTGTGGCACTTTTGCACTCCCTTTTGGATGCCTTTCACAGCTGCAGTGTGCCTGGAACTCAGGGCTTCCTGCTTTTAAAAATCCTAGCCCTAGGCCGAACCCCAACCCTAAGACGAGAAAGGCAAATCAGCCAGGAATTAGGCATGTCCCCAAGGAAAAAGCTGTGGAGGCAGGCATGTTGTGCTACTTTTGCGCTCTTCTTGGCTAGTCCTTCGCAGCTGCTGTGTTCTTGGAACTCAGGGCTTTCTGGTTAATAGACCCTTACCCTAGGCGTAACTCAAACCTTAACCCTAGGAAGGAAAATCAGCCTATGGTTCGGGATGGTCTCATGGAAATATCAGTGGTGGCAGCCAAGTTGCGTCACTTTTGCGCTCCCCTTGGGATGCCTTTCGCAGCTGCAGTGTGCCTGGAGCCCAGGGCTTCCTGGTTTTAAAAGTCCTAGGCCTAAGCCTAACAGTAACCCTAGGAAGGTAAATCAGCCGGGTATTAGGGTTCTTCCTAAGGGAAAAGCCGTGAAAGCAGCCATGTTGTGGCACTTCTGCACTCCCTTTGGGATGCCTTTGGCAGATGAAGTAAGCCTGGAACTCAGGGCTTCCTGGTTAAAGAAATCCAAGCCCTAGGCTGAACCCTAACCCTAACCCTAGGCAGATAAATCAGCCTAGGTATAGGGATGGTGCCAAGGAAAAAGCTGTGAAAGCTGCCATGTTGTTGCACTTTTGTACTCCCCTTGGGATGCCTTGAACAGCTGCAGTGTGCCTGGAGCTAAGGGCCTCCTAGTTTCAAAAGTCCTAGCCCTAGGCCTATGCCTAACAGTAACCCTGGGAAGGTAAATCAGCCTGGTGATAGGCTTCTTGCCAAGGAAAAAGCCGTGAAAGCAGCCATGTTGTGGCACTTTTGCACTCCCTTTTGGATGCCTTTCACAGCTCCAGTGTGCCTGGAACTCAGGGCTTCCTGCTTTTAAAAATCCTAGCCCTAGGCCGAACCCCAACCCTAAGACGAGAAAGGCAAATCAGCCAGGAATTAGGCATGTCCCCAAGGAAAAAGCTGTGGAGGCAGGCATGTTGTGCTACTTTTGCGCTCTTCTTGGCTAGTCCTTCGCAGCTGCTGTGTTCTTGGAACTCAGGGCTTTCTGGTTAATAGACCCTTACCCTAGGCGTAACTCAAACCTTAACCCTAGGAAGGAAAATCAGCCTATGGTTCGGGATGGTCTCATGGAAATATCAGTGGTGGCAGCCAAGTTGCGTCACTTTTGCGCTCCCCTTGGGATGCCTTTCGCAGCTGCAGTGTGCCTGGAGCCCAGGGCTTCCTGGTTTTAAAAGTCCTAGGCCTAAGCCTAACAGTAACCCTAGGAAGGTAAATCAGCCGGGTATTAGGGTTCTTCCTAAGGGAAAAGCCGTGAAAGAAGCCATGTTGTGGCACTTCTGCACTCCCTTTGGGATGCCTTTGGCAGATGAAGTAAGCCTGGAACTCAGGGCTTCCTGGTTAAAGAAATCCAAGCCCTAGGCTGAACCCTAACCCTAACCCTAGGCAGATAAATCAGCCTAGGTATAGGGATGGTGCCAAGGAAAAAGCTGTGAAAGCTGCCATGTTGTTGCACTTTTGTACTCCCCTTGGGATGCCTTGAACAGCTGCAGTGTGCCTGGAGCTAAGGGCTTCCTAGTTTTAAAAATCCTAGCCCTAGGCCTAAGCCTAACAGTAACCCTGGGAAGGTAAATCAGCCAGGTGTTAGGCGTCTTGCCAAGGAAAAAGCTGTGAAAGCAGCCATGTTGTGGCACTTTTGCACTCCCTTTTGGATGCCTTTCACAGCTCCAGTGTGCCTGGAACTCAGGGCTTCCTGCTTTTAAAAATCCTAGCCCTAGGCCGAACCCCAACCCTAAGACGAGAAAGGCAAATCAGCCAGGAATTAGGCATGTCCCCAAGGAAAAAGCTGTGGAGGCAGGCATGTTGTGCTACTTTTGCGCTCTTCTTGGCTAGTCCTTCGCAGCTGCTGTGTTCTTGGAACTCAGGGCTTTCTGGTTAATAGACCCTTACCCTAGGCGTAACTCAAACCTTAACCCTAGGAAGGAAAATCAGCCTATGGTTCGGGATGGTCTCATGGAAATATCAGTGGTGGCAGCCAAGTTGCGTCACTTTTGCGCTCCCCTTGGGATGCCTTTTGCAGCTGCAGTGTGCCTGGAGCCCAGGGCTTCCTGGTTTTAAAAGTCCTAGGCCTAAGCCTAACAGTAACCCTAGGAAGGTAAATCAGCCGGGTATTAGGGTTCTTCCTAAGGGAAAAGCCGTGAAAGCAGCCATGTTGTGGCACTTCTGCACTCCCTTTGGGATGCCTTTGGCAGATGAAGTAAGCCTGGAACTCAGGGCTTCCTGGTTAAAAAAATCCAAGCCCTACGCTGAACCCTAACCCTAACCCTAGGCAGATAAATCAGCCTAGGTATAGGGATGGTGCCAAGGAAAAAGCTGTGAAAGCTGCCATGTTGTTGCACTTTTGTACTCCCCTTGGGATGCCGTGAACAGCTGCAGTGTGCCTGGAGCTAAGGGCCTCCTAGTTTCAAAAGTCATAGCCCTAGGCCTAAGCCTAACAGTAACCCTGGGAAGGTAAATCAGCCTGGTGTTAGGCTTCTTGCCAAGGAAAAAGCCGTGAAAGCAGCCATGTTGTGGCACTTTTGCACTCCCTTTTGGATGCCTTTCACAGCTCCAGTGTGCCTGGAACTCAGGGCTTCCTGATTTTAAAAATCCTAGCCCTGGGCCGAACCCCAACCCTAAGACGAGAAAGGCAAATCAGCCAGGAATTAGGCATGTCCCCAAGGAAAAAGCTGTGGAGGCAGGCATGTTGTGGTACTTTTGCGCTCTTCTTGGCTAGTCCTTCGCAGCTGCTGTGTTCTTGGAACTCAGGGCTTTCTGGTTAATAGACCCTTACCCTAGGCGTAACTCAAACCTTAACCCTAGGAAGGAAAATCAGCCTATGGTTCGGGATGGTCTCATGGAAATATCAGTGGTGGCAGCCAAGTTGCGTCACTTTTGCGCTCCCCTTGGGATGCCTTTCGCAGCTGCAGTGTGCCTGGAGCCCAGGGCTTCCTGGTTTTAAAAGTCCTAGGCCTAAGCCTAACAGTAACCCTAGGAAGGTAAATCAGCCGGGTATTAGGGTTCTTCCTAAGGGAAAAGCCGTGAAAGCAGCCATGTTGTGGCACTTCTGCACTCCCTTTGGGATGCCTTTGGCAGATGAAGTAAGCCTGGAACTCAGGGCTTCCTGGTTAAAGAAATCACAGCCCTAGGCTGAACCCTAACCCTAACCCTAGGCAGATAAATCAGCCTAGGTATAGGGATGGTGCCAAGGAAAAAGCTGTGAAAGCTGCCATGTTGTTGCACTTTTGTACTCCCCTTGGGATGCCTTGAACAGCTGCAGTGTGCCTGGAGCTAAGGGCTTCCTAGTTTTAAAAATCCTAGCCCTAGGCCTAAGCCTAACAGTAACCCTGGGAAGGTAAATCAGCCTGGTGTTAGGCTTCTTGCCAAGGAAAAAGCCGTGAAAGCAGCCATGTTGTGGCACTTTTGCACTCCCTTTTGGATGCCTTTCACAGCTCCAGTGTGCCTGGAACTCAGGGCTTCCTGCTTTTAAAAATCCTAGCCCTAGGCCGAACCCCAACCCTAAGACGAGAAAGGCAAATCAGCCAGGAATTAGGCATGTCCCCAAGGAAAAAGCTGTGGAGGCAGGCATGTTGTGCTACTTTTGCGCTCTTCTTGGCTAGTCCTTCGCAGCTGCTGTGTTCTTGGAACTCAGGGCTTTCTGGTTAATAGACCCTTACCCTAGGCGTAACTCAAACCTTAACCCTAGGAAGGAAAATCAGCCTATGGTTCGGGATGGTCTCATGGAAATATCAGTGGTGGCAGCCAAGTTGCGTCACTTTTGCGCTCCCCTTGGGATGCCTTTCGCAGCTGCAGTGTGCCTGGAGCCCGGGGCTTCCTGGTTTTAAAAGTCCTAGGCCTAAGCCTAACAGTAACCCTAGGAAGGTAAATCAGCCGGGTATTAGGGTTCTTCCTAAGGGAAAAGCCGTGAAAGCAGCCATGTTGTGGCACTTCTGCACTCCCTTTGGGATGCCTTTGGCAGATGAAGTAAGCCTGGAACTCAGGGCTTCCTGGTTAAAGAAATCCAAGCCCTAGGCTGAACCCTAACCCTAACCCTAGGCAGATAAATCAACCTAGGTATAGGGATGGTGCCAAGGAAAAAGCTGTGAAAGCTGCCATGTTGTTGCACTTTTGTACTCCCCTTGGGATGCCTTGAACAGCTGCAGTGTGCCTGGAGCCAAGGGCTTCCTAGTTTTAAAAATCCTAGCCCTAGGCCTAAGCCTAACAGTAACCCTGGGAAGGTAAATCAGCCTGGTGTTAGGCGTCTTGCCAAGGAAAAAGCCGTGAAAGCAGCCATGTTGTGGCACTTTTGCACTCCCTTTTGGATGCCTTTCACAGCTCCAGTGTGCCTGGAACTCAGGGCTTCCTGCTTTTAAAAATCCTAGCCCTAGGCCGAACCCCAACCCTAAGACGAGAAAGGCAAATCAGCCAGGAATTAGGCATGTCCCCAAGGAAAAAGCTGTGGAGGCAGGCATGTTGTGCTACTTTTGCGCTCTTCTTGGTTAGTCCTTCGCAGCTGCTGTGTTCTTGGAACTCAGGGCTTTCTGGTTAATAGACCCTTACCCTAGGCGTAACTCAAACCTTAACCCTAGGAAGGAAAATCAGCCTATGGTTCGGGATGGTCTCATGGAAATATCAGTGGTGGCAGCCAAGTTGCGTCACTTTTGCGCTCCCCTTGGGATGCCTTTCGCAGCTGCAGTGTGCCTGGAGCCCAGGGCTTCCTGGTTTTAAAAGTCCTAGGCCTAAGCCTAACAGTAACCCTAGGAAGGTAAATCAGCCGGGTATTAGGGTTCTTCCTAAGGGAAAAGCCGTGAAAGCAGCCATGTTGTGGCACTTCTGCACTCCCTTTGGGATGCCTTTGGCAGATGAAGTAAGCCTGGAACTCAGGGCTTCCTGGTTAAAGAAATCCAAGCCCTAGGCTGAAGCCTAACCCTAACCCTAGGCAGATAAATCAGCCTAGGTATAGGGATGGTGCCAAGGAAAAAGCTGTGAAAGCTGCCATGTTGTTGCACTTTTGTACTCCCCTTGGGATGCCTTGAACAGCTGCAGTGTGCCTGGAGCCCAGGGCTTCCTAGTTTTAAATTCCTAGCCCTAGGCCTAAGCCTAACAGTAACCCTGGGAAGGTAAATCAGCCTGGTGTTAGGCGTCTTGCCAAGGAAAAAGCCGTGAAAGCAGCCATGTTGTGGCACTTTTGCACTCCCTTTTGGATGCCTTCCACAGCTGCAGTGTGCCTGGAACTCAGGGCTTCCAGCTTTTAAAAATCCTAGCCCTAGGCCGAACCCCAACCCTAAGACGAGAAAGGCAAATCAGCCAGGAATTAGGCATGTCCCCAAGGAAAAAGCTGTGGAGGCAGGCATGTTGTGGTACTTTTGCGCTCTTCTTGGGTAGTCCTTTGCAGCTGCTGTGTTCTTGGAACTCAGGGCTTTCTGGTTAATAGACCCTTACCCTAGGCGTAACTCAAACCTTAACCCTAGGAAGGAAAATCAGCCTATGGTTCGGGATGGTCTCATGGAAATATCAGTGGTGGCAGCCAAGTTGCGTCACTTTTGCGCTCCCCTTGGGATGCCTTTCGCAGCTGCAGTGTGCCTGGAGCCCAGGGCTTCCTGGTTTTAAAAGTCCTAGGCCTAAGCCTAACAGTAACCCTAGGAAGGTAAATCAGCCGGGTATTAGGGTTCTTCCTAAGGGAAAAGCCGTGAAAGCAGCCATGTTGTGGCACTTCTGCACTCCCTTTGGGATGCCTTTGGCAGATGAAGTAAGCCTGGAACTCAGGGCTTCCTGGTTAAAGAAATCCAAGCCCTAGGCTGAAGCCTAACCCTAACCCTAGGCAGATAAATCAGCCTAGGTATAGGGATGGTGCCAAGGAAAAAGCTGTGAAAGCTGCCATGTTGTTGCACTTTTGTACTCCCCTTGGGATGCCTTGAACAGCTGCAGTGTGCCTGGAGCTAAGGGCTTCCTTGTTTTAAAAATCCTAGCCCTAGGCCTAAGCCTAACAGTAACCCTGGGAAGGTAAATCAGCCTGGTGTTAGGCGTCTTGCCAAGGAAAAAGCCGTGAAAGCAGCCATGTTGTGGCACTTTTGCACTCCCTTTTGGATGCCTTTCACAGCTGCAGTGTGCCTGGAACTCAGGGCTTCCTGCTTTTAAAAATCCTAGCCCTAGGCCGAACCCCAACCCTAAGACGAGAAAGGCAAATCAGCCAGGAATTAGGCATGTCCCCAAGGAAAAAGCTGTGGAGGCAGGCATGTTGTGCTACTTTTGCGCTCTTCTTGGCTAGTCCTTCGCAGCTGCTGTGTTCTTGGAACTCAGGGCTTTCTGGTTAATAGACCCTTACCCTAGGCGTAACTCAAACCTTAACCCTAGGAAGGAAAATCAGCCTATGGTTCGGGATGGTCTCATGGAAATATCAGTGGTGGCAGCCAAGTTGCGTCACTTTTGCGCTCCCCTTGGGATGCCTTTCGCAGCTGCAGTGTGCCTGGAGCCCAGGGCTTCCTGGTTTTAAAAGTCCTAGGCCTAAGCCTAACAGTAACCCTAGGAAGGTAAATCAGCCGGGTATTAGGGTTCTTCCTAAGGGAAAAGCCGTGAAAGCAGCCATGTTGTGGCACTTCTGCACTCCCTTTGGGATGCCTTTGGCAGATGAAGTAAGCCTGGAACTCAGGGCTTCCTGGTTAAAGAAATCCAAGCCCTAGGCTGAACCCTAACCCTAACCCTAGGCAGATAAATCAGCCTAGGTATAGGGATGGTGCCAAGGAAAAAGCTGTGAAAGCTGCCATGTTGTTGCACTTTTGTACTCCCCTTGGGATGCCTTGAACAGCTGCAGTGTGCCTGGAGCTAAGGGCCTCCTAGTTTCAAAAGTCCTAGCCCTAGGCCTATGCCTAACAGTAACCCTGGGAAGGTAAATCAGCCTGGTGTTAGGCTTCTTGCCAAGGAGAAAGCCGTGAAAGCAGCCATGTTGTGGCACTTTTGCACTCCCTTTTGGATGCCTTTCACAGCTCCAGTGTGCCTGGAACTCAGGGCTTCCTGCTTTTAAAAATCCTAGCCCTAGGCCGAACCCCAACCCTAAGACGAGAAAGGCAAATCAGCCAGGAATTAGGCATGTCCCCAAGGAAAAAGCTGTGGAGGCAGGCATGTTGTGGTACTTTTGCGCTCTTCTTGGCTAGTCCTTCGCAGCTGCTGTGTTCTTGGAACTCAGGGCTTTCTGGTTAATAGACCCTTACCCTAGGCGTAACTCAAACCTTAACCCTAGGAAGGAAAATCAGCCTATGGTTCGGGATGGTCTCATGGAAATATCAGTGGTGGCAGCCAAGTTGCGTCACTTTTGCGCTCCCCTTGGGATGCCTTTCGCAGCTGCAGTGTGCCTGGAGCCCAGGGCTTCCTGGTTTTAAAAGTCCTAGGCCTAAGCCTAACAGTAACCCTAGGAAGGTAAATCAGCCGGGTATTAGGGTTCTTCCTAAGGGAAAAGCCGTGAAAGAAGCCATGTTGTGGCACTTCTGCACTCCCTTTGGGATGCCTTTGGCAGATGAAGTAAGCCTGGAACTCAGGGCTTCCTGGTTAAAGAAATCACAGCCCTAGGCTGAACCCTAACCCTAACCCTAGGCAGATAAATCAGCCTAGGTATAGGGATGGTGCCAAGGAAAAAGCTGTGAAAGCTGCCATGTTGTTGCACTTTTGTACTCCCCTTGGGATGCCTTGAACAGCTGCAGTGTGCCTGGAGCTAAGGGCTTCCTAGTTTTAAAAATCCTAGCCCTAGGCCTAAGCCTAACAGTAACCCTGGGAAGGTAAATCAGCCAGGTGTTAGGCGTCTTGCCAAGGAAAAAGCTGTGAAAGCAGCCATGTTGTGGCACTTTTGCACTCCCTTTTGGATGCCTTTCACAGCTCCAGTGTGCCTGGAACTCAGGGCTTCCTGCTTTTAAAAATCCTAGCCCTAGGCCGAACCCCAACCCTAAGACGAGAAAGGCAAATCAGCCAGGAATTAGGCATGTCCCCAAGGAAAAAGCTGTGGAGGCAGGCATGTTGTGCTACTTTTGCGCTCTTCTTGGCTAGTCCTTCGCAGCTGCTGTGTTCTTGGAACTCAGGGCTTTCTGGTTAATAGACCCTTACCCTAGGCGTAACTCAAACCTTAACCCTAGGAAGGAAAATCAGCCTATGGTTCGGGATGGTCTCTAGGAAATATCAGTGGTGGCAGCCAAGTTGCGTCACTTTTGCGCTCCCCTTGGGATGCCTTTCGCAGCTGCAGTGTGCCTGGAGCCCAGGGCTTCCTGGTTTTAAAAGTCCTAGGCCTAAGCCTAACAGTAACCCTAGGAAGGTAAATCAGCCGGGTATTAGGGTTCTTCCTAAGGGAAAAGCCGTGAAAGCAGCCATGTTGTGGCACTTCTGCACTCCCTTTGGGATGCCTTTGGCAGATGAAGTAAGCCTGGAACTCAGGGCTTCCTGGTTAAAGAAATCCAAGCCCTAGGCTGAACCCTAACCCTAACCCTAGGCAGATAAATCAGCCTAGGTATAGGGATGGTGCCAAGGAAAAAGCTGTGAAAGCTGCCATGTTGTTGCACTTTTGTACTCCCCTTGGGATGCCTTGAACAGCTGCAGTGTGCCTGGAGCTAAGGGCCTCCTAGTTTCAAAAGTCATAGCCCTAGGCCTAAGCCTAACAGTAACCCTGGGAAGGTAAATCAGCCTGGTGTTAGGCTTCTTGCCAAGGAAAAAGCCGTGAAAGCAGCCATGTTGTGGCACTTTTGCACTCCCTTTTGGATGCCTTTCACAGCTGCAGTGTGCCTGGAACTCAGGGCTTCCTGATTTTAAAAATCCTAGCCCTGGGCCGAACCCCAACCCTAAGACGAGAAAGGCAAATCAGCCAGGAATTAGGCATGTCCCCAAGGAAAAAGCTGTGGAGGCAGGCATGTTGTGGTACTTTTGCGCTCTTCTTGGCTAGTCCTTCGCAGCTGCTGTGTTCTTGGAACTCAGGGCTTTCTGGTTAATAGACCCTTACCCTAGGCGTAACTCAAACCTTAACCCTAGGAAGGAAAATCAGCCTATGGTTCGGGATGGTCTCATGGAAATATCAGTGGTGGCAGCCAAGTTGCGTCACTTTTGCGCTCCCCTTGGGATGCCTTTCGCAGCTGCAGTGTGCCTGGAGCCCAGGGCTTCCTGGTTTTAAAAGTCCTAGGCCTAAGCCTAACAGTAACCCTAGGAAGGTAAATCAGCCGGGTATTAGGGTTCTTCCTAAGGGAAAAGCCGTGAAAGCAGCCATGTTGTGGCACTTCTGCACTCTCTTTGGGATGCCTTTGGCAGATGAAGTAAGCCTGGAACTCAGGGCTTCCTGGTTAAAGAAATCCAAGCCCTAGGCTGAACCCTAACCCTAACCCTAGGCAGATAAATCAGCCTAGGTATAGGGATGGTGCCAAGGAAAAAGCTGTGAAAGCTGCCATGTTGTTGCACTTTTGTACTCCCCTTGGGATGCCTTGAACAGCTGCAGTGTGCCTGGAGCTAAGGGCTTCCTAGTTTTAAAAATCCTAGCCCTAGGCCTAAGCCTAACAGTAACCCTGGGAAGGTAAATCAGCCTGGTGTTAGGCTTCTTGCCAAGGAAAAAGCCGTGAAAGCAGCCATGTTGTGGCACTTTTGCACTCCCTTTTGGATGCCTTTCACAGCTCCAGTGTGCCTGGAACTCAGGGCTTCCTGCTTTTAAAAATCCTAGCCCTAGGCCGAACCCCAACCCTAAGACGAGAAAGGCAAATCAGCCAGGAATTAGGCATGTCCCCAAGGAAAAAGCTGTGGAGGCAGGCATGTTGTGCTACTTTTGCGCTCTTCTTGGCTAGTCCTTCGCAGCTGCTGTGTTCTTGGAACTCAGGGCTTTCTGGTTAATAGACCCTTACCCTAGGCGTAACTCAAACCTTAACCCTAGGAAGGAAAATCAGCCTATGGTTCGGGATGGTCTCATGGAAATATCAGTGGTGGCAGCCAAGTTGCGTCACTTTTGCGCTCCCCTTGGGATGCCTTTCGCAGCTGCAGTGTGCCTGGAGCCCGGGGCTTCCTGGTTTTAAAAGTCCTAGGCCTAAGCCTAACAGTAACCCTAGGAAGGTAAATCAGCCGGGTATTAGGGTTCTTCCTAAGGGAAAAGCCGTGAAAGCAGCCATGTTGTGGCACTTCTGCACTCCCTTTGGGATGCCTTTGGCAGATGAAGTAAGCCTGGAACTCAGGGCTTCCTGGTTAAAGAAATCCAAGCCCTAGGCTGAAGCCTAACCCTAACCCTAGGCAGATAAATCAACCTAGGTATAGGGATGGTGCCAAGGAAAAAGCTGTGAAAGCTGCCATGTTGTTGCACTTTTGTACTCCCCTTGGGATGCCTTGAACAGCTGCAGTGTGCCTGGAGCCAAGGGCTTCCTAGTTTTAAAAATCCTAGCCCTAGGCCTAAGCCTAACAGTAACCCTGGGAAGGTAAATCAGCCTGGTGTTAGGCGTCTTGCCAAGGAAAAAGCCGTGAAAGCAGCCATGTTGTGGCACTTTTGCACTCCCTTTTGGATGCCTTTCACAGCTCCAGTGTGCCTGGAACTCAGGGCTTCCTGCTTTTAAAAATCCTAGCCCTAGGCCGAACCCCAACCCTAAGACGAGAAAGGCAAATCAGCCAGGAATTAGGCATGTCCCCAAGGAAAAAGCTGTGGAGGCAGGCATGTTGTGCTACTTTTGCGCTCTTCTTGGCTAGTCCTTTGCAGCTGCTGTGTTCTTGGAACTCAGGGCTTTCTGGTTAATAGACCCTTACCCTAGGCGTAACTCAAACCTTAACCCTAGGAAGGAAAATCAGCCTATGGTTCGGGATGGTCTCATGGAAATATCAGTGGTGGCAGCCAAGTTGCGTCACTTTTGCGCTCCCCTTGGGATGCCTTTCGCAGCTGCAGTGTGCCTGGAGCCCAGGGCTTCCTGGTTTTAAAAGTCCTAGGCCTAAGCCTAACAGTAACCCTAGGAAGGTAAATCAGCCGGGTATTAGGGTTCTTCCTAAGGGAAAAGCCGTGAAAGCAGCCATGTTGTGGCACTTCTGCACTCCCTTTGGGATGCCTTTGGCAGATGAAGTAAGCCTGGAACTCAGGGCTTCCTGGTTAAAGAAATCACAGCCCTAGGCTGAACCCTAACCCTAACCCTAGGCAGATAAATCAGCCTAGGTATAGGGATGGTGTCAAGGAAAAAGCTGTGAAAGCTGCCATGTTGTTGCACTTTTGTACTCCCCTTGGGATGCCTTGAACAGCTGCAGTGTGCCTGGAGCTAAGGGCTTCCTAGTTTTAAAAATCCTAGCCCTAGGCCTAAGCCTAACAGTAACCCTGGGAAGGTAAATCAGCCTGGTGTTAGGCGTCTTGCCAAGGAAAAAGCCGTGAAAGCAGCCATGTTGTGGCACTTTTGCACTCCCTTTTGGATGCCTTTCACAGCTCCAGTGTGCCTGGAACTCAGGGCTTCCTGATTTTAAAAATCCTAGCCCTAGGCCGAACCCAAACCCTAAGACGAGAAAGGCAAATCAGCCAGGAATTAGGCATGTCCACAAGGAAAAAGCTGTGGAGGCAGGCATGTTGTGGTACTTTTGCGCTCTTCTTGGCTAGTCCTTCGCAGCTGCTGTGTTCTTGGAACTCAGGGCTTTCTGGTTAATAGAGGCCTTACCCTAGGCGTAACTCAAACCTTAACCCTAGGAAGGAAAATCAGCCTATGGTTCGGGATGGTCTCATGGAAATATCAGTGGTGGCAGCCAAGTTGCGTCACTTTTGCGCTCCCCTTGGGATGCCTTTTGCAGCTGCAGTGTGCCTGGAGCCCAGGGCTTCCTGGTTTTAAAAGTCCTAGGCCTAAGCCTAACAGTAACCCTAGGAAGGTAAATCAGCCGGGTATTAGGGTTCTTCCTAAGGGAAAAGCCGTGAAAGCAGCCATGTTGTGGCACTTCTGCACTCCCTTTGGGATGCCTTTGGCAGATGAAGTAAGCCTGGAACTCAGGGCTTCCTGGTTAAAGAATTCCGAGCCCTAGGCTGAACCCTAACCCTAACCCTAGGCAGATAAATCAGCCTAGGTATAGGGATGGTGCCAAGGAAAAAGCTGTGAAAGCTGCCATGTTGTTGCACTTTTGTACTCCCCTTGGGATGCCTTGAACAGCTGCAGTGTGCCTGGAGCTAAGGGCTTCCTAGTTTTAAAAATCCTAGCCCTAGGCCTAAGCCTAACAGTAACCCTGGGAAGGTAAATCAGCCTGGTGTTAGGCGTCTTGCCAAGGAAAAAGCCGTGAAACAGCCATGTTGTGGCATTTTTGCACTCCCTTTTGGATGACTTTCACAGCTCCAGTGTGCCTGGAACTCAGGGCTTCCTGATTTTAAAAATCCTAGCCCTAGGCCGAACCCCAACCCTAAGACGAGAAAGGCAAATCAGCCAGGAATTAGGCATGTCCACAAGGAAAAAGCTGTGGAGGCAGGCATGTTGTGGTACTTTTGCGCTCTTCTTGGCTAGTCCTTCGCAGCTGCTGTGTTCTTGGAACTCAGGGCTTTCTGGTTAATAGACCCTTACCCTAGGCGTAACTCAAACCTTAACCCTAGGAAGGAAAATCAGCCTATGGTTCAGGATTGTCTCATGGAAATATCAGTGGTGGCAGCCAAGTTGCATCACTTTTGCGCTCCCCCTGGGATGCCTTTCGCAGCTGCAGTGTGCCTGGAGCCCAGGGCTTCCTGGTTTTAAAAGTCCTAGGCCTAAGCCTAACAGTAACCCTAGGAAGGTAAATCAGCCGCCGGGTATTAGGGTTCTTCCTAAGGGAAAAGCCGTGAAAGCAGCCATGTTGTGGCACTTCTGCACTCCCTTTGGGATGCCTTTGGCAGATGAAGTAAGCCTGGAACTCAGGGCTTCCTGGTTAAAGAAATCCAAGCCCTAGGCTGAAGCCTAACCCTAACCCTAGGCAGATAAATCAGCCTAGGTATAGGGATGGTGCCAAGGAAAAAGCTGTGAAAGCTGCCATGTTGTTGCACTTTTGTACTCCCCTTGGGATGCCTTGAACAGCTGCAGTGTGCCTGGAGCCCAGGGCTTCCTAGTTTCAAAAATCCTAGCCCTAGGCCTAAGCCTAACCGTAACCCTGGGAAGGGAAATCAGCCTGGTGTTAGGCTTCTTGCCAAGGAAAAAGCCGTGAAAGCAGCCATGTTGTGGCACTTTTGCACTCCCTTTTGGATGCCTTTCACAGCTCCAGTGTGCCTGGAACTCAGGGCTTCCTGCTTTTAAAAATCCTAGCCCTAGGCCGAACCCCAACCCTAAGACGAGAAAGGCAAATCAGCCAGGAATTAGGCATGTCCCCAAGGAAAAAGCTGTGGAGGCAGGCATGTTGTGGTACTTTTGCGCTCTTCTTGGCTAGTCCTTCGCAGCTGCTGTGTTCTTGGAACTCAGGGCTTTCTGGTTAATAGACCCTTACCGTAGGCGTAACTCAAACCTTAACCCTAGGAAGGAAAATCAGCCTATGGTTCGGGATGGTCTCTAGGAAATATCAGTGGTGGCAGCCAAGTTGCGTCACTTTTGCGCTCCCCTTGGGATGCCTTTCGCAGCTGCAGTGTGCCTGGAGCCCAGGGCTTCCTGGTTTTAAAAGTCCTAGGCCTAAGCCTAACAGTAACCCTAGGAAGGTAAATCAGCCGGGTATTAGGGTTCTTCCTAAGGGAAAAGCCGTGAAAGCAGCCATGTTGTGGCACTTCTGCACTCCCTTTGGGATGCCTTTGGCAGATGAAGTAAGCCTGGAACTCAGGGCTTCCTGGTTAAAGAAATCCAAGCCCTAGGCTGAAGCCTAACCCTAACCCTAGGCAGATAAATCAGCCTAGGTATAGGGATGGTGCCAAGGAAAAAGCTGTGAAAGCTGCCATGTTGTTGCACTTTTGTACTCCCCTGGGGATGCCTTGAACAGCTGCAGTGTGCCTGGAGCCCAGGGCTTCCTAGTTTTAAAAATCCTAGCCCTAGGCCTAAGCCTAACAGTAACCCTGGGAAGGCAAATCAGCCTGGTGTTAGGCGTCTTGCCAAGGAAAAAGCCGTGAAAGCAGCCATGTTGTGGCACTTTTGCACTCCCTTTTGGATGCCTTTCACAGCTCCAGTGTGCCTGGAACTCAGGGCTTCCTGCTTTTAAAAATCCTAGCCCTAGGCCGAACCCCAACCCTAAGACGAGAAAGGCAAATCAGCCAGGAATTAGGCATGTCCCCAAGGAAAAAGCTGTGGAGGCAGGCATGTTGTGGTACTTTTGCGCTCTTCTTGGCTAGTCCTTCGCAGCTGCTGTGTTCTTGGAACTCAAGGCTTTCTGGTTAATAGAACAATTACCCTAGGCGTAACTCAAACCTTAACCCTAGGAAGGAAAATCAGCCTATGGTTCGGGATGGTCTCATGGAAATATCAGTGGTGGCAGCCAAGTTGCGTCACTTTTGCGCTCCCCTTGGGATGCCTTTCGCAGCTGCAGTGTGCCTGGAGCCCAGGGCTTCCTGGTTTTAAAAGTCCTAGGCCTAAGCCTAACAGTAACCCTAGGAAGGAAAATCAGCCGGGTATTAGGGTTCTTCCTAAGGGAAAAGCCGTGAAAGCAGCCATGTTGTGGCACTTCTGCACTCCCTTTGGGATGCCTTTGGCAGATGAAGTAAGCCTGGAACTCAGGGCTTCCTGGTTAAAGAAATCCAAGCCCTAGGCTGAACCCTAACCCTAACCCTAGGCAGATAAATCAGCCTAGGTATAGGGATGGTGCCAAGGAAAAAGCTGTGAAAGCTGCCATGTTGTTGCACTTTTGTACTCCCCTTGGGATGCCTTGAACAGCTGCAGTGTGCCTGGAGCCCAGGGCTTCCTAGTTTTAAAAATCCTAGCCCTAGGCCTAAGCCTAACAGTAACCCTGGGAAGGCAAATCAGCCTGGTGTTAGGCGTCTTGCCAAGGAAAAAGCCGTGAAAGCAGCCATGTTGTGGCACTTTTGCACTCCCTTTTGGATGCCTTTCACAGCTCCGGTGTGCCTGGAACTCAGGGCTTCCTGATTTTGAAAATCCTAGCCCTAGGCCGAACCCCAACCCTAAGACGAGAAAGGCAAATCAGCCAGGAATTAGGCATGTCCCCAAGGAAAAAGCTGTGGAGGCAGGCATGTTGTGGTACTTTTGCGCTCTTCTTGGCTAGTCCTTCGCAGCTGCTGTGTTCTTGGAACTCAGGGCTTTCTGGTTAATAGACCCTTACCCTAGGCGTAACTCAAACCTTAACCCTAGGAAGGAAAATCAGCCTATGGTTCGGGATGGTCTCATGGAAATATCAGTGGTGGCAGCCAAGTTGCGTCACTTTTGCGCTCCCCTTGGGATGCCTTTCGCAGCTGCAGTGTGCCTGGAGCCCAGGGCTTCCTGGTTTTAAAAGTCCTAGGCCTAAGCCTAACAGTAACCCTAGGAAGGTAAATCAGCCGCCGGGTATTAGGGTTCTTCCTAAGGGAAAAGCCGTGAAAGCAGCCATGTTGTGGCACTTCTGCACTCCCTTTGGGATGCCTTTGGCAGATGAAGTAAGCCTGGAACTCAGGGCTTCCTGGTTAAAGAAATCCAAGCCCTAGGCTGAAGCCTAACCCTAACCCTAGGCAGATAAATCAGCCTAGGTATAGGGATGGTGCCAAGGAAAAAGCTGTGAAAGCTGCCATGTTGTTGCACTTTTGTACTCCCCTTGGGATGCCTTGAACAGCTGCAGTGTGCCTGGAGCTAAGGGCTTCCTAGTTTTAAAAATCCTAGCCCTAGGCCTAAGCCTAACAGTAACCCTGGGAAGGTAAATCAGCCTGGTGTTAGGCGTCTTGCCAAGGAAAAAGCCGTGAAAGCAGCCATGTTGTGGCACTTTTGCACTCCCTTTTGGATGCCTTTCACAGCTCCAGTGTGCCTGGAACTCAGGGCTTCCTGCTTTTAAAAATCCTAGCCCTAGGCCGAACCCCAACCCTAAGACGAGAAAGGCAAATCAGCCAGGAATTAGGCATGTCCCCAAGGAAAAAGCTGTCAAGGCAGGCATGTTGTGGTACTTTTGCGCTCTTCTTGGCTAGTCCTTCGCAGCTGCTGTGTTCTTGGAACTCAGGGCTTTCTGGTTAATAGACCCTTACCCTAGGCGTAACTCAAACCTTAACCCTAGGAAGGAAAATCAGCCTATGGTTCGGGATGGTCTCATGGAAATATCAGTGGTGGCAGCCAAGTTGCGTCACTTTTGCGCTCCCCTTGGGATGCCTTTCGCAGCTGCAGTGTGCCTGGAGCCCAGGGCTTCCTGGTTTTAAAAGTCCTAGGCCTAAGCCTAACAGTAACCCTAGGAAGGTAAATCAGCCGGGTATTAGGGTTCTTCCTAAGGGAAAAGCCGTGAAAGCAGCCATGTTGTGGCACTTCTGCACTCCCTTTGGGATGCCTTTGGCAGATGAAGTAAGCCTGGAACTCAGGGCTTCCTGGTTAAAGAAATCACAGCCCTAGGCTGAAGCCTAACCCTAACCCTAGGCAGATAAATCAGCCTAGGTATAGGGATGGTGCCAAGGAAAAAGCTGTGAAAGCTGCCATGTTGTTGCACTTTTGTACTCCCCTTGGGATGCCTTGAACAGCTGCAGTGTGCCTGGAGCTAAGGGCTTCCTAGTTTTAAAAATCCTAGCCCTAGGCCTAAGCCTAACAGTAACCCTGGGAAGGTAAATCAGCCTGGTGTTAGGCGTCTTGCCAAGGAAAAAGCTGTGAAAGCAGCCATGTTGTGGCACTTTTGCACTCCCTTTTGGATGCCTTTCACAGCTCCAGTGTGCCTGGAACTCAGGGCTTCCTGCTTTTAAAAATCCTAGCCCTAGGCCGAACCCCAACCCTAAGACGAGAAAGGCAAATCAGCCAGGAATTAGGCATGTCCCCAAGGAAAAAGCTGTCGAGGCAGGCATGTTGTGGTACTTTTGCGCTCTTCTTGGCTAGTCCTTCGCAGCTGCTGTGTTCTTGGAACTCAGGGCTTTCTGGTTAATAGACCCTTACCCTAGGCGTAACTCAAACCTTAACCCTAGGAAGGAAAATCAGCCTATGGTTCGGGATGGTCTCATGGAAATATCAGTGGTGGCAGCCAAGTTGCGTCACTTTTGCGCTCCCCTTGGGATGCCTTTCGCAGCTGCAGTGTGCCTGGAGCCCAGGGCTTCCTGGTTTTAAAAGTCCTAGGCCTAAGCCTAACAGTAACCCTAGGAAGGTAAATCAGCCGGGTATTAGGGTTCTTCCTAAGGGAAAAGCCGTGAAAGCAGCCATGTTGTGGCACTTCTGCACTCCCTTTGGGATGCCTTTGGCAGATGAAGTAAGCCTGGAACTCAGGGCTTCCTGGTTAAAGAAATCCAAGCCCTAGGCTGAACCCTAACCCTAACCCTAGGCAGATAAATCAGCCTAGGTATAGGGATGGTGCCAAGGAAAAAGCTGTGAAAGCTGCCATGTTGTTGCACTTTTGTACTCCCCTTGGGATGCCTTGAACAGCTGCAGTGTGCCTGGAGCTAAGGGCCTCCTAGTTTCAAAAGTCCTAGCCCTAGGCCTAAGCCTAACAGTAACCCTGGGAAGGTAAATCAGCCTGGTGTTAGGCTTCTTGCCAAGGAAAAAGCCGTGAAAGCAGCCATGTTGTGGCACTTTTGCACTCCCTTTTGGATGCCTTTCACAGCTCCAGTGTGCCTGGAACTCAGGGCTTCCTGATTTTAAAAATCCTAGCCCTAGGCCGAACCCCAACCCTAAGACGAGAAAGGCAAATCAGCCAGGAATTAGGCATGTCCCCAAGGAAAAAGCTGTGGAGGCAGGCATGTTGTGGTACTTTTGCGCTCTTCTTGGGTAGTCCTTCGCAGCTGCTGTGTTCTTGGAACTCAGGGCTTTCTGGTTAATAGACCCTTACCCTAGGCGTAACTCAAACCTTAACCCTAGGAAGGAAAATCAGCCTATGGTTCGGGATGGTCTCATGGAAATATCAGTGGTGGCAGCCAAGTTGCGTCACTTTTGCGCTCCCCTTGGGATGCCTTTCGCAGCTGCAGTGTGCCTGGAGCCCAGGGCTTCCTGGTTTTAAAAGTCCTAGGCCTAAGCCTAACAGTAACCCTAGGAAGGTAAATCAGCCGGGTATTAGGGTTCTTCCTAAGGGAAAAGCCGTGAAAGCAGCCATGTTGTGGCACTTCTGCACTCCCTTTGGGATGCCTTTGGCAGATGAAGTAAGCCTGGAACTCAGGGCTTCCTGGTTAAAGAAATCACAGCCCTAGGCTGAACCCTAACCCTAACCCTAGGCAGATAAATCAGCCTAGGTATAGGGATGGTGCCAAGGAAAAAGCTGTGAAAGCTGCCATGTTGTTGCACTTTTGTACTCCCCTTGGGATGCCTTGAACAGCTGCAGTGTGCCTGGAGCTAAGGGCTTCCTAGTTTTAAAAATCCTAGCCCTAGGCCTAAGCCTAACAGTAACCCTGGGAAGGTAAATCAGCCTGGTGTTAGGCGTCTTGCCAAGGAAAAAGCCGTGAAAGCAGCCATGTTGTGGCACTTTTGCACTCCCTTTTGGATGCCTTTCACAGCTGCAGTGTGCCTGGAACTCAGGGCTTCCTGCTTTTAAAAATCCTAGCCCTAGGCCGAACCCCAACCCTAAGACGAGAAAGGCAAATCAGCCAGGAATTAGGCATGTCCCCAAGGAAAAAGCTGTGGAGGCAGGCATGTTGTGGTACTTTTGCGCTCTTCTTGGCTAGTCCTTCGCAGCTGCTGTGTTCTTGGAACTCAGGGCTTTCTGGTTAATAGAACCCTTACCCTAGGCGTAACTCAAACCTTAAGCCTAGGAAGGAAAATCAGCCTATGGTTCGGGATGGTCTCATGGAAATATCAGTGGTGGCAGCCAAGTTGCGTCACTTTTGCGCTCCCCTTGGGATGCCTTTCGCAGCTGCAGTGTGCCTGGAGCCCAGGGCTTCCTGGTTTTAAAAGTCCTAGGCCTAAGCCTAACAGTAACCCTAGGAAGGTAAATCAGCCGGGTATTAGGGTTCTTCCTAAGGGAAAAGCCGTGAAAGCAGCCATGTTGTGGCACTTCTGCACTCCCTTTGGGATGCCTTTGGCAGATGAAGTAAGCCTGGAACTCAGGGCTTCCTGGTTAAAGAAATCCAAGCCCTAGGCTGAACCCTAACCCTAACCCTAGGCAGATAAATCAGCCTAGGTATAGGGATGGTGCCAAGGAAAAAGCTGTGAAAGCTGCCATGTTGTTGCACTTTTGTACTCCCCTTGGGATGCCGTGAACAGCTGCAGTGTGCCTGGAGCTAAGGGCCTCCTAGTTTCAAAAGTCCTAGCCCTAGGCCTAAGCCTAACAGTAACCCTGGGAAGGTAAATCAGCCTGGTGTTAGGCTTCTTGCCAAGGAAAAAGCCGTGAAAGCAGCCATGTTGTGGCACTTTTGCACTCCCTTTTGGATGCCTTTCACAGCTCCAGTGTGCCTGGAACTCAGGGCTTCCTGATTTTAAAAATCCTAGCCCTAGGCCGAACCCCAACCCTAAGACGAGAAAGGCAAATCAGCCAGGAATTAGGCATGTCCCCAAGGAAAAAGCTGTGGAGGCAGGCATGTTGTGGTACTTTTGCGCTCTTCTTGGCTAGTCCTTCGCAGCTGCTGTGTTCTTGGAACTCAGGGCTTTCTGGTTAATAGACCCTTACCCTAGGCGTAACTCAAACCTTAACCCTAGGAAGGAAAATCAGCCTATGGTTCGGGATGGTCTCATGGAAATATCAGTGGTGGCAGCCAAGTTGCGTCACTTTTGCGCTCCCCTTGGGATGCCTTTCGCAGCTGCAGTGTGCCTGGAGCCCAGGGCTTCCTGGTTTTAAAAGTCCTAGGCCTAAGCCTAACAGTAACCCTAGGAAGGTAAATCAGCCGGGTATTAGGGTTCTTCCTAAGGGAAAAGCCGTGAAAGCAGCCATGTTGTGGCACTTCTGCACTCCCTTTGGGATGCCTTTGGCAGATGAAGTAAGCCTGGAACTCAGGGCTTCCTAGTTAAAGAAATCCAAGCCCTAGGCTGAACCCTAACCCTAACCCTAGGCAGATAAATCAGCCTAGGTATAGGGATGGTGCCAAGGAAAAAGCTGAGAAAGCTGCCATGTTGTTGCACTTTTGTACTCCCCTTGGGATGCCTTGAACAGCTGCAGTGTGCCTGGAGCCCAGGGCTTCCTAGTTTTAAAAATCCTAGCCCTAGGCCTAAGCCTAACAGTAACCCTTGGAAGGTAAATCAGCCTGGTGTTAGGCGTCTTGCCAAGGAAAAAGCCGTGAAAGCAGCCATGTTGTGGCACTTTTGCACTCCCTTTTGGATGCCTTTCACAGCTCCAGTGTGCCTGGAACTCAGGGCTTCCTGCTTTTAAAAATCCTAGCCCTAGGCCGAACCCCAACCCTAAGACGAGAAAGGCAAATCAGCCAGGAATTAGGCATGTCCCCAAGGAAAAAGCTGTGGAGGCAGGCATGTTGTGGTACTTTTGCGCTCTTCTTGGCTAGTCCTTCGCAGCTGCTGTGTTCTTGGAACTCAGGGCTTTCTGGTTAATAGACCCTTACCCTAGGCGTAACTCAAACCTTAACCCTAGGAAGGAAAATCAGCCTATGGTTCGGGATGGCCTCATGGAAATATCAGTGGTGGCAGCCAAGTTGCGTCACTTTTGCGCTCCCCTTGGGATGCCTTTCGCAGCTGCAGTGTGCCTGGAGCCCAGGGCTTCCTGGTTTTAAAAGTCCTAGGCCTAAGCCTAACAGTAACCCTAGGAAGGTAAATCAGCCGGGTATTAGGGTTCTTCCTAAGGGAAAAGCCGTGAAAGCAGCCATGTTGTGGCACTTCTGCACTCCCTTTGGGATGCCTTTGGCAGATGAAGTAAGCCTGGAACTCAGGGCTTCCTGGTTAAAGAAATCACAGCCCTAGGCTGAAGCCTAACCCTAACCCTAGGCAGATAAATCAGCCTAGGTATAGGGATGGTGCCAAGGAAAAAGCTGTGAAAGCTGCCATGTTGTTGCACTTTTGTACTCCCCTTGGGATGCCTTGAACAGCTGCAGTGTGCCTGGAGCCCAGGGCTTCCTAGTTTTAAAAATCCTAGCCCTAGGCCTAAGCCTAACAGTAACCCTGGGAAGGTAAATCAGCCTGGTGTTAGGCGTCTTGCCAAGGAAAAAGCCGTGAAAGCAGCCATGTTGTGGCACTTTTGCACTCCCTTTTGGATGCCTTTCACAGCTCCAGTGTGCCTGGAACTCAGGGCTTCCAGCTTTTAAAAATCCTAGCCCTAGGCCGAACCCCAACCCTAAGACGAGAAAGGCAAATCAGCCAGGAATTAGGCATGTCCCCAAGGAAAAAGCTGTGGAGGCAGGCATGTTGTGGTACTTTTGCGCTCTTCTTGGCTAGTCCTTCGCAGCTGCTGTGTTCTTGGAACTCAGGGCTTTCTGGTTAATAGACCCTTACCCTAGGCGTAACTCAAACCTTAACCCTAGGAAGGAAAATCAGCCTATGGTTCGGGATGGTCTCATGGAAATATCAGTGGTGGCAGCCAAGTTGCGTCACTTTTGCGCTCCCCTTGGGATGCCTTTCGCAGCTGCAGTGTGCCTGGAGCCCAGGGCTTCCTGGTTTTAAAAGTCCTAGGCCTAAGCCTAACAGTAACCCTAGGAAGGTAAATCAGCCGGGTATTAGGGTTCTTCCTAAGGGAAAAGCCGTGAAAGCAGCCATGTTGTGGCACTTCTGCACTCCCTTTGGGATGCCTTTGGCAGATGAAGTAAGCCTGGAACTCAGGGCTTCCTGGTTAAAGAAATCACAGCCCTAGGCTGAACCCTAACCCTAACCCTAGGCAGATAAATCAGCCTAGGTATAGGGATGGTGCCAAGGAAAAAGCTGTGAAAGCTGCCATGTTGTTGCACTTTTGTACTCCCCTTGGGATGCCTTGAACAGCTGCAGTGTGCCTGGAGCCCAGGGCTTCCTAGTTTTAAAAATCCTAGCCCTAGGCCTAAGCCTAACAGTAACCCTGGGAAGGTAAATCAGCCTGGTGTTAGGCGTCTTGCCAAGGAAAAAGCCGTGAAAGCAGCCATGTTGTGGCACTTTTGCACTCCCTTTTGGATGCCTTTCACAGCTCCAGTGTGCCTGGAACTCAGGGCTTCCTGATTTTAAAAATCCTAGCCCTAGGCCGAACCCCAACCCTAAGACGAGAAAGGCAAATCAGCCAGGAATTAGGCATGTCCACAAGGAAAAAGCTGTGGAGGCAGGCATGTTGTGGTACTTTTGCGCTCTTCTTGGCTAGTCCTTCGCAGCTGCTGTGTTCTTGGAACTCAGGGCTTTCTGGTTAATAGACCCTTACCCTAGGCGTAACTCAAACCTTAACCCTAGGAAGGAAAATCAGCCTATGGTTCGGGATGGTCTCATGGAAATATCAGTGGTGGCAGCCAAGTTGCGTCACTTTTGCGCTCCCCTTGGGATGCCTTTCGCAGCTGCAGTGTGCCTGGAGCCCAGGGCTTCCTGGTTTTAAAAGTCCTAGGCCTAAGCCTAACAGTAACCCTAGGAAGGTAAATCAGCCGGGTATTAGGGTTCTTCCTAAGGGAAAAGCCGTGAAAGCAGCCATGTTGTGGCACTTCTGCACTCCCTTTGGGATGCCTTTGGCAGATGAAGTAAGCCTGGAAGTCAGGGCTTCCTGGTTAAAGAAATCCAAGCCCTAGGCTGAACCCTAACCCCAATCCTAGGCAGATAAATCAGCCTAGGTATAGGGATGGTGCCAAGGAAAAAGCTGTGAAAGCTGCCATGTTGTTGCACTTTTGTACTCCCCTTGGGATGCCTTGAACAGCTGCAGTGTGCCTGGAGCTAAGGGCTTCCTAGTTTTAAAAATCCTAGCCCTAGGCCTAAGCCTAACAGTAACCCTGGGAAGGTAAATCAGCCTGGTGTTAGGCGTCTTGCCAAGGAAAAAGCCGTGAAATCAGCCATGTTGTGGCACTTTTGCACTCCCTTTTGGATGCCTTTCACAGCTCCAGTGTGCCTGGAACTCAGGGCTTCCTGATTTTAAAAATCCTAGCCCTAGGCCGAACCCCAACCCTAAGACGAGAAAGGCAAATCAGCCAGGAATTAGGCATGTCCCCAAGGAAAAAGCTGTGGAGGCAGGCATGTTGTGGTACTTTTGCGCTCTTCTTGGGTAGTCCTTCGCAGCTGCTGTGTTTTTGGAACTCAGGGCTTTCTGGTTAATAGAACCCTTACCCTAGGCGTAACTCAAACCTTAACCCTAGGAAGGAAAATCAGCCTATGGTTCAGGATGGTCTCATGGAAATATCAGTGGTGGCAGCCAAGTTGCATCACTTTTGCGCTCCCCCTTGGGATGCCTTTCACAGCTGCAGTGTGCCTGGAGCCCAGGGCTTCCTGGTTTTAAAAGTCCTAGGCCTAAGCCTAACAGTAACCCTAGGAAGGTAAATCAGCCGGGTATTAGGGTTCTTCCTAAGGGAAAAGCCGTGAAAGCAGCCATGTTGTGGCACTTCTGCACTCCCTTTGGGATGCCTTTGGCAGATGAAGTAAGCCTGGAACTCAGGGCTTCCTGGTTAAAGAAATCCAAGCCCTAGGCTGAACCCTAACCCTAACCCTAGGCAGATAAATCAGCCTAGGTATAGGGATGGTGCCAAGGAAAAAGCTGTGAAAGCTGCCATGTTGTTGCACTTTTGTACTCCCCTTGGGATGCCTTGAACAGCTGCAGTGTGCCTGGAGCCCAGGGCTTCCTAGTTTTAAAAATCCTAGCCCTAGGCCTAAGCCTAACAGTAACCCTGGGAAGGTAAATCAGCCTGGTGTTAGGCGTCTTGCCAAGGAAAAAGCCGTGAAAGCAGCCATGTTGTGGCACTTTTGCACTCCCTTTTGGATGCCTTTCACAGCTCCAGTGTGCCTGGAACTCAGGGCTTCCTGCTTTTAAAAATCCTAGCCCTAGGCCGAACCCCAACCCTAAGACGAGAAAGGCAAATCAGCCAGGAATTAGGCATGTCCACAAGGAAAAAGCTGTGGAGGCAGGCATGTTGTGGTACTTTTGCGCTCTTCTTGGCTAGTCCTTCGCAGCTGCTGTGTTCTTGGAACTCAGGGCTTTCTGGTTAATAGACCCTTACCCTAGGCGTAACTCAAACCTTAACCCTAGGAAGGAAAATCAGCCTATGGTTCGGGATGGTCTCATGGAAATATCAGTGGTGGCAGCCAAGTTGCGTCACTTTTGCGCTCCCTTTGGGATGCCTTTCGCAGCTGCAGTGTGCCTGGAGCCCAGGGCTTCCTGGTTTTAAAAGTCCTAGGCCTAAGCCTAACAGTAACCCTAGGAAGGTAAATCAGCCGGGTATTAGGGTTCTTCCTAAGGGAAAAGCCGTGAAAGCAGCCATGTTGTGGCACTTCTGCACTCCCTTTGGGATGCCTTTGGCAGATGAAGTAAGCCTGGAACTCAGGGCTTCCTGGTTAAAGAAATCCAAGCCCTAGGCTGAACCCTAACCCTAACCCTAGGCAGATAAATCAGCCTAGGTATAGGGATGGTGCCAAGGAAAAAGCTGTGAAAGCTGCCATGTTGTTGCACTTTTGTACTCCCCTTGGGATGCCTTGAACAGCTGCAGTGTGCCTGGAGCCCAGGGCTTCCTAGTTTTAAAAATCCTAGCCCTAGGCCTAAGCCTAACAGTAACCCTGAAAAGGCAAATCAGCCTGGTGTTAGGCGTTTTGCCAAGGAAAAAGCCGTGAAAGCAGCCATGTTGTGGCACTTTTGCACTCCCTTTTGGATGCCTTTCACAGCTCCAGTGTGCCTGGAACTCAGGGCTTCCTGATTTTAAAAATCCTAGCCCTAGGCCGAACCCCAACCCTAAGACGAGAAAGGCAAATCAGCCAGGAATTAGGCATGTCCCCAAGGAAAAAGCTGTGGAGGCAGGCATGTTGTGGTACTTTTGCGCTCTTCTTGGCTAGTCCTTCGCAGCTGCTGTGTTCTTGGAACTCAGGGCTTTCTGGTTAATAGACCCTTACCCTAGGCGTAACTCAAACCTTAACCCTAGGAAGGAAAATCAGCCTATGGTTCGGGATGGCCTCATGGAAATATCAGTGGTGGCAGCCAAGTTGCGTCACTTTTGCGCTCCCCTTGGGATGCCTTTCGCAGCTGCAGTGTGCCTGGAGCCCAGGGCTTCCTGGTTTTAAAAGTCCTAGGCCTAAGCCTAACAGTAACCCTAGGAAGGTAAATCAGCCGGGTATTAGGGTTCTTCCTAAGGGAAAAGCCGTGAAAGCAGCCATGTTGTGGCACTTCTGCACTCCCTTTGGGATGCCTTTGGCAGATGAAGTAAGCCTGGAACTCAGGGCTTCCTGGTTAAAGAAATCCAAGCCCTAGGCTGAACCCTAACCCTAACCCTAGGCAGATAAATCAGCCTAGGTATAGGGATGGTGCCAAGGAAAAAGCTGTGAAAGCTGCCATGTTGTTGCACTTTTGTACTCCCCTTGGGATGCCTTGAACAGCTGCAGTGTGCCTGGAGCCCAGGGCTTCCTAGTTTTAAAAATCCTAGCCCTAGGCCTAAGCCTAACAGTAACCCTGGGAAGGTAAATCAGCCTGGTGTTAGGCGTCTTGCCAAGGAAAAAGCCGTGAAAGCAGCCATGTTGTGGCACTTTTGCACTCCCTTTTGGATGCCTTTCACAGCTCCAGTGTGCCTGGAACTCAGGGCTTCCTGCTTTTAAAAATCCTAGCCCTAGGCCGAACCCCAACCCTAAGACGAGAAAGGCAAATCAGCCAGGAATTAGGCATGTCCCCAAGGAAAAAGCTGTGGAGGCAGGCATGTTGTGGTACTTTTGCGCTCTTCTTGGCTAGTCCTTCGCAGCTGCTGTGTTCTTGGAACTCAGGGCTTTCTGGTTAATAGAACCCTTACCCTAGGCGTAACTCAAACCTTAACCCTAGGAAGGAAAATCAGCCTATGGTTCGGGATGGTCTCATGGAAATATCAGTGGTGGCAGCCAAGTTGCGTCACTTTTGCGCTCCCCTTGGGATGCCTTTTGCAGCTGCAGTGTGCCTGGAGCCCAGGGCTTCCTGGTTTTAAAAGTCCTAGGCCTAAGCCTAACAGTAACCCTAGGAAGGTAAATCAGCCGGGTATTAGGGTTCTTCCTAAGGGAAAAGCCGTGAAAGCAGCCATGTTGTGGCACTTCTGCACTCCCTTTGGGATGCCTTTGGCAGATGAAGTAAGCCTGGAACTCAGGGCTTCCTGGTTAAAGAAATCACAGCCCTAGGCTGAACCCTAACCCTAACCCTAGGCAGATAAATCAGCCTAGGTATAGGGATGGTGCCAAGGAAAAAGCTGTGAAAGCTGCCATGTTGTTGCACTTTTGTACTCCCCTTGGGATGCCTTGAACAGCTGCAGTGTGCCTGGAGCCCAGGGCTTCCTAGTTTTAAAAATCCTAGCCCTAGGCCTAAGCCTAACAGTAACCCTGGGAAGGTAAATCAGCCTGGTGTTAGGCGTCTTGCCAAGGAAAAAGCCGTGAAACAGCCATGTTGTGGCACTTTTGCACTCACTTTTGGATGCCTTTCACAGCTCCAGTGTGCCTGGAACTCAGGGCTTCCTGATTTTAAAAATCCTAGCCCTAGGCCGAACCCCAACCCTAAGACGAGAAAGGCAAATCAGCCAGGAATTAGGCATGTCCACAAGGAAAAAGCTGTGGAGGCAGGCATGTTGTGCTACTTTTGCGCTCTTCTTGGCTAGTCCTTCGCAGCTGCTGTGTTTTTGGAACTCAGGGCTTTCTGGTTAATAGAACCCTTACCCTAGGCGTAACTCAAACCTTAACCCTAGGAAGGAAAATCAGCCTATGGTTCAGGATGGTCTCATGGAAATATCAGTGGTGGCAGCCAAGTTGCATCACTTTTGCGCTCCCCCTTGGGATGCCTTTCACAGCTGCAGTGTGCCTGGAGCCCAGGGCTTCCTGGTTTTAAAAGTCCTAGGCCTAAGCCTAACAGTAACCCTAGGAAGGTAAATCAGCCGGGTATTAGGGTTCTTCCTAAGGGAAAAGCCGTGAAAGCAGCCATGTTGTGGCACTTCTGCACTCTCTTTGGGATGCCTTTGGCAGATGAAGTAAGCCTGGAACTCAGGGCTTCCTGGTTAAAGAAATCCAAGCCCTAGGCTGAACCCTAACCCTAACCCTAGGCAGATAAATCAGCCTAGGTATAGGGATGGTGCCAAGGAAAAAGCTGTGAAAGCTGCCATGTTGTTGCACTTTTGTACTCCCCTTGGGATGCCTTGAACAGCTGCAGTGTGCCTGGAGCCCAGGGCTTCCTAGTTTTAAAAATCCTAGCCCTAGGCCTAAGCCTAACAGTAACCCTGGGAAGGTAAATCAGCCTGGTGTTAGGCGTCTTGCCAAGGAAAAAGCCGTGAAAGCAGCCATGTTGTGGCACTTTTGCACTCCCTTTTGGATGCCTTTCACAGCTCCAGTGTGCCTGGAACTCAGGGCTTCCTGCTTTTAAAAATCCTAGCCCTAGGCCGAACCCCAACCCTAAGACGAGAAAGGCAAATCAGCCAGGAATTAGGCATGTCCACAAGGAAAAAGCTGTGGAGGCAGGCATGTTGTGGTACTTTTGCGCTCTTCTTGGCTAGTCCTTCGCAGCTGCTGTGTTCTTGGAACTCAGGGCTTTCTGGTTAATAGACCCTTACCCTAGGCGTAACTCAAACCTTAACCCTAGGAAGGAAAATCAGCCTATGGTTCGGGATGGTCTCTAGGAAATATCAGTGCTGGCAGCCAAGTTGCGTCACTTTTGCGCTCCCCTTGGGATGCCTTTCGCAGCTGCAGTGTGCCTGGAGCCCAGGGCTTCCTGGTTTTAAAAGTCCTAGGCCTAAGCCTAACAGTAACCCTAGGAAGGTAAATCAGCCGGGTATTAGGGTTCTTCCTAAGGGAAAAGCCGTGAAAGCAGCCATGTTGTGGCACTTCTGCACTCCCTTTGGGATGCCTTTGGCAGATGAAGTAAGCCTGGAACTCAGGGCTTCCTGGTTAAAGAAATCACAGCCCTAGGCTGAACCCTAACCCTAACCCTAGGCAGATAAATCAGCCTAGGTATAGGGATGGTGCCAAGGAAAAAGCTGTGAAAGCTGCCATGTTGTTGCACTTTTGTACTCCCCTTGGGATGCCTTGAACAGCTGCAGTGTGCCTGGAGCCCAGGGCTTCCTAGTTTTAAAAATCCTAGCCCTAGGCCTAAGCCTAACAGTAACCCTGGGAAGGCAAATCAGCCTGGTGTTAGGCGTTTTGCCAAGGAAAAAGCCGTGAAAGCAGCCATGTTGTGGCACTTTTGCACTCCCTTTTGGATGCCTTTCACAGCTCCAGTGTGCCTGGAACTCAGGGCTTCCTGCTTTTAAAAATCCTAGCCCTAGGCCGAACCCCAACCCTAAGACGAGAAAGGCAAATCAGCCAGGAATTAGGCATGTCCCCAAGGAAAAAGCTGTGGAGGCAGGCATGTTGTGGTACTTTTGCGCTCTTCTTGGCTAGTCCTTCGCAGCTGCTGTGTTCTTGGAACTCAGGGCTTTCTGGTTAATAGACCCTTACCCTAGGCGTAACTCAAACCTTAACCCTAGGAAGGAAAATCAGCCTATGGTTCGGGATGGCCTCATGGAAATATCAGTGGTGGCAGCCAAGTTGCGTCACTTTTGCGCTCCCCTTGGGATGCCTTTCGCAGCTGCAGTGTGCCTGGAGCCCAGGGCTTCCTGGTTTTAAAAGTCCTAGGCCTAAGCCTAACAGTAACCCTAGGAAGGTAAATCAGCCGGGTATTAGGGTTCTTCCTAAGGGAAAAGCCGTGAAAGCAGCCATGTTGTGGCACTTCTGCACTCCCTTTGGGATGCCTTTGGCAGATGAAGTAAGCCTGGAACTCAGGGCTTCCTGGTTAAAGAAATCCAAGCCCTAGGCTGAAGCCTAACCCTAACCCTAGGCAGATAAATCAGCCTAGGTATAGGGATGGTGCCAAGGAAAAAGCTGTGAAAGCTGCCATGTTGTTGCACTTTTGTACTCCCCTTGGGATGCCTTGAACAGCTGCAGTGTGCCTGGAGCCCAGGGCTTCCTAGTTTTAAAAATCCTAGCCCTAGGCCTAAGCCTAACAGTAACCCTGGGAAGGTAAATCAGCCTGGTGTTAGGCGTCTTCCAAGGAAAAAGCCGTGAAAGCAGCCATGTTGTGGCACTTTTGCACTCCCTTTTGGATGCCTTTCACAGCTCCAGTGTGCCTGGAACTCAGGGCTTCCTGCTTTTAAAAATCCTAGCCCTAGGCCGAACCCCAACCCTAAGACGAGAAAGGCAAATCAGCCAGGAATTAGGCATGTCCCCAAGGAAAAAGCTGTCGAGGCAGGCATGTTGTGGTACTTTTGCGCTCTTCTTGGCTAGTCCTTCGCAGCTGCTGTGTTCTTGGAACTCAGGGCTTTCTGGTTAATAGAACCCTTACCCTAGGCGTAACTCAAACCTTAACCCTAGGAAGGAAAATCAGCCTATGGTTCGGGATGGTCTCATGGAAATATCAGTGGTGGCAGCCAAGTTGCGTCACTTTTGCGCTCCCCTTGGGATGCCTTTTGCAGCTGCAGTGTGCCTGGAGCCCAGGGCTTCCTGGTTTTAAAAGTCCTAGGCCTAAGCCTAACAGTAACCCTAGGAAGGTAAATCAGCCGGGTATTAGGGTTCTTCCTAAGGGAAAAGCCGTGAAAGCAGCCATGTTGTGGCACTTCTGCACTCCCTTTGGGATGCCTTTGGCAGATGAAGTAAGCCTGGAACTCAGGGCTTCCTGGTTAAAGAAATCACAGCCCTAGGCTGAACCCTAACCCTAACCCTAGGCAGATAAATCAGCCTAGGTATAGGGATGGTGCCAAGGAAAAAGCTGTGAAAGCTGCCATGTTGTTGCACTTTTGTACTCCCCTTGGGATGCCTTGAACAGCTGCAGTGTGCCTGGAGCCCAGGGCTTCCTAGTTTTAAAAATCCTAGCCCTAGGCCTAAGCCTAACAGTAACCCTGGGAAGGTAAATCAGCCTGGTGTTAGGCGTCTTGCCAAGGAAAAAGCCGTGAAACAGCCATGTTGTGGCACTTTTGCACTCCCTTTTGGATGCCTTTCACAGCTCCAGTGTGCCTGGAACTCAGGGCTTCCTGATTTTAAAAATCCTAGCCCTAGGCCGAACCCCAACCCTAAGACGAGAAAGGCAAATCAGCCAGGAATTAGGCATGTCCCCAAGGAAAAAGCTGTGGAGGCAGGCATGTTGTGGTACTTTTGCGCTCTTCTTGGCTAGTCCTTCGCAGCTGCTGTGTTCTTGGAACTCAGGGCTTTCTGGTTAATAGACCCTTACCCTAGGCGTAACTCAAACCTTAACCCTAGGAAGGAAAATCAGCCTATGGTTCGGGATGGTCTCTAGGAAATATCAGTGGTGGCAGCCAAGTTGCGTCACTTTTGCGCTCCCCTTGGGATGCCTTTCGCAGCTGCAGTGTGCCTGGAGCCCAGGGCTTCCTGGTTTTAAAAGTCCTAGGCCTAAGCCTAACAGTAACCCTAGGAAGGTAAATCAGCCGGGTATTAGGGTTCTTCCTAAGGGAAAAGCCGTGAAAGCAGCCATGTTGTGGCACTTCTGCACTCCCTTTGGGATGCCTTTGGCAGATGAAGTAAGCCTGGAACTCAGGGCTTCCTGGTTAAAGAAATCACAGCCCTAGGCTGAACCCTAACCCTAACCCTAGGCAGATAAATCAGCCTAGGTATAGGGATGGTGCCAAGGAAAAAGCTGTGAAAGCTGCCATGTTGTTGCACTTTTGTACTCCCCTTGGGATGCCTTGAACAGCTGCAGTGTGCCTGGAGCCCAGGGCTTCCTAGTTTTAAAAATCCTAGCCCTAGGCCTAAGCCTAACAGTAACCCTGGGAAGGTAAATCAGCCTGGTGTTAGGCGTCTTGCCAAGGAAAAAGCCGTGAAACAGCCATGTTGTGGCACTTTTGCACTCACTTTTGGATGCCTTTCACAGCTCCAGTGTGCCTGGAACTCAGGGCTTCCTGATTTTAAAAATCCTAGCCCTAGGCCGAACCCCAACCCTAAGACGAGAAAGGCAAATCAGCCAGGAATTAGGCATGTCCACAAGGAAAAAGCTGTGGAGGCAGGCATGTTGTGGTACTTTTGCGCTCTTCTTGGCTAGTCCTTCGCAGCTGCTGTGTTCTTGGAACTCAGGGCTTTCTGGTTAATAGACCCTTACCCTAGGCGTAACTCAAACCTTAACCCTAGGAAGGAAAATCAGCCTATGGTTCGGGATGGTCTCATGGAAATATCAGTGGTGGCAGCCAAGTTGCGTCACTTTTGCGCTCCCCTTGGGATGCCTTTCGCAGCTGCAGTGTGCCTGGAGCCCAGGGCTTCCTGGTTTTAAAAGTCCTAGGCCTAAGCCTAACAGTAACCCTAGGAAGGTAAATCAGCCGGGTATTAGGGTTCTTCCTAAGGGAAAAGCCGTGAAAGCAGCCATGTTGTGGCACTTCTGCACTCCCTTTGGGATGCCTTTGGCAGATGAAGTAAGCCTGGAACTCAGGGCTTCCTGGTTAAAGAAATCCAAGCCCTAGGCTGAACCCTAACCCCAATCCTAGGCAGATAAATCAGCCTAGGTATAGGGATGGTGCCAAGGAAAAAGCTGTGAAAGCTGCCATGTTGTTGCACTTTTGTACTCCCCTTGGGATGCCTTGAACAGCTGCAGTGTGCCTGGAGCTAAGGGCTTCCTAGTTTTAAAAATCCTAGCCCTAGGCCTAAGCCTAACAGTAACCCTGGGAAGGTAAATCAGCCTGGTGTTAGGCGTCTTGCCAAGGAAAAAGCCGTGAAAGCAGCCATGTTGTGGCACTTTTGCACTCCCTTTTGGATGCCTTTCACAGCTCCAGTGTGCCTGGAACTCAGGGCTTCCTGATTTTAAAAATCCTAGCCCTAGGCCGAACCCCAACCCTAAGACGAGAAAGGCAAATCAGCCAGGAATTAGGCATGTCCCCAAGGAAAAAGCTGTGGAGGCAGGCATGTTGTGGTACTTTTGCGCTCTTCTTGGCTAGTCCTTCGCAGCTGCTGTGTTCTTGGAACTCAGGGCTTTCTGGTTAATAGAACCCTTACCCTAGGCGTAACTCAAACCTTAACCCTAGGAAGGAAAATCAGCCTATGGTTCAGGATGGTCTCATGGAAATATCAGTGGTGGCAGCCAAGTTGCATCACTTTTGCGCTCCCCCTTGGGATGCCTTTCACAGCTGCAGTGTGCCTGGAGCCCAGGGCTTCCTGGTTTTAAAAGTCCTAGGCCTAAGCCTAACAGTAACCCTAGGAAGGTAAATCAGCCGGGTATTAGGGTTCTTCCTAAGGGAAAAGCCGTGAAAGCAGCCATGTTGTGGCACTTCTGCACTCCCTTTGGGATGCCTTTGGCAGATGAAGTAAGCCTGGAACTCAGGGCTTCCTGGTTAAAGAAATCCAAGCCCTAGGCTGAACCCTAACCCTAACCCTAGGCAGATAAATCAGCCTAGGTATAGGGATGGTGCCAAGGAAAAAGCTGTGAAAGCTGCCATGTTGTTGCACTTTTGTACTCCCCTTGGGATGCCTTGAACAGCTGCAGTGTGCCTGGAGCCCAGGGCTTCCTAGTTTTAAAAATCCTAGCCCTAGGCCTAAGCCTAACAGTAACCCTGGGAAGGTAAATCAGCCTGGTGTTAGGCGTCTTGCCAAGGAAAAAGCCGTGAAAGCAGCCATGTTGTGGCACTTTTGCACTCCCTTTTGGATGCCTTTCACAGCTCCAGTGTGCCTGGAACTCAGGGCTTCCTGCTTTTAAAAATCCTAGCCCTAGGCCGAACCCCAACCCTAAGACGAGAAAGGCAAATCAGCCAGGAATTAGGCATGTCCACAAGGAAAAAGCTGTGGAGGCAGGCATGTTGTGGTACTTTTGCGCTCTTCTTGGCTAGTCCTTCGCAGCTGCTGTGTTCTTGGAACTCAGGGCTTTCTGGTTAATAGAACCCTTACCCTAGGCGTAACTCAAACCTTAACCCTAGGAAGGAAAATCAGCCTATGGTTCGGGATGGTCTCATGGAAATATCAGTGGTGGCAGCCAAGTTGCGTCACTTTTGCGCTCCCCTTGGGATGCCTTTCGCAGCTGCAGTGTGCCTGGAGCCCAGGGCTTCCTGGTTTTAAAAGTCCTAGGCCTAAGCCTAACAGTAACCCTAGGAAGGTAAATCAGCCGGGTATTAGGGTTCTTCCTAAGGGAAAAGCCGTGAAAGCAGCCATGTTGTGGCACTTCTGCACTCCCTTTGGGATGCCTTTGGCAGATGAAGTAAGCCTGGAACTCAGGGCTTCCTGGTTAAAGAAATCCAAGCCCTAGGCTGAAGCCTAACCCTAACCCTAGGCAGATAAATCAGCCTAGGTATAGGGATGGTGCCAAGGAAAAAGCTGTGAAAGCTGCCATGTTGTTGCACTTTTGTACTCCCCTTGGGATGCCTTGAACAGCTGCAGTGTGCCTGGAGCCCAGGGCTTCCTAGTTTTAAAAATCCTAGCCCTAGGCCTAAGCCTAACAGTAACCCTGGGAAGGCAAATCAGCCTGGTGTTAGGCGTTTTGCCAAGGAAAAAGCCGTGAAAGCAGCCATGTTGTGGCACTTTTGCACTCCCTTTTGGATGCCTTTCACAGCTCCAGTGTGCCTGGAACTCAGGGCTTCCTGATTTTAAAAATCCTAGCCCTAGGCCGAACCCCAACCCTAAGACGAGAAAGGCAAATCAGCCAGGAATTAGGCATGTCCCCAAGGAAAAAGCTGTGGAGGCAGGCATGTTGTGGTACTTTTGCGCTCTTCTTGGCTAGTCCTTCGCAGCTGCTGTGTTCTTGGAACTCAGGGCTTTCTGGTTAATAGACCCTTACCCTAGGCGTAACTCAAACCTTAACCCTAGGAAGGAAAATCAGCCTATGGTTCGGGATGGTCTCATGGAAATATCAGTGGTGGCAGCCAAGTTGCGTCACTTTTGCGCTCCCCTTGGGATGCCTTTCGCAGCTGCAGTGTGCCTGGAGCCCAGGGCTTCCTGGTTTTAAAAGTCCTAGGCCTAAGCCTAACAGTAACCCTAGGAAGGTAAATCAGCCGGGTATTAGGGTTCTTCCTAAGGGAAAAGCTGTGAAAGCAGCCATGTTGTGGCACTTCTGCACTCCCTTTGGGATGCCTTTGGCAGATGAAGTAAGCCTGGAACTCAGGGCTTCCTGGTTAAAGAAATCCAAGCCCTAGGCTGAACCCTAACCCTAACCCTAGGCAGATAAATCAGCCTAGGTATAGGGATGGTGCCAAGGAAAAAGCTGTGAAAGCTGCCATGTTGTTGCACTTTTGTACTCCCCTTGGGATGCCTTGAACAGCTGCAGTGTGCCTGGAGCCCAGGGCTTCCTAGTTTTAAAAATCCTAGCCCTAGGCCTAAGCCTAACAGTAACCCTGGGAAGGTAAATCAGCCTGGTGTTAGGCGTCTTGCCAAGGAAAAAGCCGTGAAAGCAGCCATGTTGTGGCACTTTTGCACTCCCTTTTGGATGCCTTTCACAGCTCCAGTGTGCCTGGAACTCAGGGCTTCCTGATTTTAAAAATCCTAGCCCTAGGCCGAACCCCAACCCTAAGACGAGAAAGGCAAATCAGCCAGGAATTAGGCATGTCCCCAAGGAAAAAGCTGTGGAGGCAGGCATGTTGTGGTACTTTTGCGCTCTTCTTGGCTAGTCCTTCGCAGCTGCTGTGTTCTTGGAACTCAGGGCTTTCTGGTTAATAGACCCTTACCCTAGGCGTAACTCAAACCTTAACCCTAGGAAGGAAAATCAGCCTATGGTTCGGGATGGTCTCATGGAAATATCAGTGGTGGCAGCCAAGTTGCGTCACTTTTGCGCTCCCCTTGGGATGCCTTTCGCAGCTGCAGTGTGCCTGGAGCCCAGGGCTTCCTGGTTTTAAAAGTCCTAGGCCTAAGCCTAACAGTAACCCTAGGAAGGTAAATCAGCCGGGTATTAGGGTTCTTCCTAAGGGAAAAGCCGTGAAAGCAGCCATGTTGTGGCACTTCTGCACTCCCTTTGGGATGCCTTTGGCAGATGAAGTAAGCCTGGAACTCAGGGCTTCCTGGTTAAAGAAATCCAAGCCCTAGGCTGAACCCTAACCCCAATCCTAGGCAGATAAATCAGCCTAGGTATAGGGATGGTGCCAAGGAAAAAGCTGTGAAAGCTGCCATGTTGTTGCACTTTTGTACTCCCCTTGGGATGCCTTGAACAGCTGCAGTGTGCCTGGAGCTAAGGGCTTCCTAGTTTTAAAAATCCTAGCCCTAGGCCTAAGCCTAACAGTAACCCTGGGAAGGTAAATCAGCCTGGTGTTAGGTGTCTTGCCAAGGAAAAAGCGTGAAATCAGCCATGTTGTGGCACTTTTGCACTCCCTTTTGGATGCCTTTCACAGCTCCAGTGTGCCTGGAACTCAGGGCTTCCTGATTTTAAAAATCCTAGCCCTAGGCCGAACCCCAACCCTAAGACGAGAAAGGCAAATCAGCCAGGAATTAGGCATGTCCACAAGGAAAAAGCTGTGGAGGCAGGCATGTTGTGGTACTTTTGCGCTCTTCTTGGCTAGTCCTTCGCAGCTGCTGTGTTTTTGGAACTCAGGGCTTTCTGGTTAATAGAACCCTTACCCTAGGCGTAACTCAAACCTTAACCCTAGGAAGGAAAATCAGCCTATGGTTCAGGATGGTCTCATGGAAATATCAGTGGTGGCAGCCAAGTTGCATCACTTTTGCGCTCCCCCTTGGGATGCCTTTCACAGCTGCAGTGTGCCTGGAGCCCAGGGCTTCCTGGTTTTAAAAAGTCCTAGGCCTAAGCCTAACAGTAACCCTAGGAAGGTAAATCAGCCGGGTATTAGGGTTCTTCCTAAGGGAAAAGCCGTGAAAGCAGCCATGTTGTGGCACTTCTGCACTCCCTTTGGATGCCTTTGGCAGATGAAGTAAGCCTGGAACTCAGGGCTTCCTGGTTAAAGAAATCCAAGCCCTAGGCTGAAGCCTAACCCTAACCCTAGGCAGATAAATCAGCCTAGGTATAGGGATGGTGCCAAGGAAAAAGCTGTGAAAGCTGCCATGTTGTTGCACTTTTGTACTCCCCTTGGGATGCCTTGAACAGCTGCAGTGTGCCTGGAGCCCAGGGCTTCCTAGTTTTAAAAATCCTAGCCCTAGGCCTAAGCCTAACAGTAACCCTGGGAAGGTAAATCAGCCTGGTGTTAGGCGTCTTGCCAAGGAAAAAGCCGTGAAAGCAGCCATGTTGTGGCACTTTTGCACTCCCTTTTGGATGCCTTTCACAGCTCCAGTGTGCCTGGAACTCAGGGCTTCCTGCTTTTAAAAATCCTAGCCCTAGGCCGAACCCCAACCCTAAGACGAGAAAGGCAAATCAGCCAGGAATTAGGCATGTCCACAAGGAAAAAGCTGTGGAGGCAGGCATGTTGTGGTACTTTTGCGCTCTTCTTGGGTAGTCCTTCGCAGCTGCTGTGTTCTTGGAACTCAGGGCTTTCTGGTTAATAGAACCCTTACCCTAGGCGTAACTCAAACCTTAAGCCTAGGAAGGAAAATCAGCCTATGGTTCGGGATGGTCTCATGGAAATATCAGTGGTGGCAGCCAAGTTGCGTCACTTTTGCGCTCCCCTTGGGATGCCTTTCGCAGCTGCAGTGTGCCTGGAGCCCAGGGCTTCCTGGTTTTAAAAGTCCTAGGCCTAAGCCTAACAGTAACCCTAGGAAGGTAAATCAGCCGGGTATTAGGGTTCTTCCTAAGGGAAAAGCCGTGAAAGCAGCCATGTTGTGGCACTTCTGCACTCCCTTTGGGATGCCTTTGGCAGATGAAGTAAGCCTGGAACTCAGGGCTTCCTGGTTAAAGAAATCCAAGCCCTAGGCTGAAGCCTAACCCTAACCCTAGGCAGATAAATCAGCCTAGGTATAGGGATGGTGCCAAGGAAAAAGCTGTGAAAGCTGCCATGTTGTTGCACTTTTGTACTCCCCTTGGGATGCCTTGAACAGCTGCAGTGTGCCTCGAGCCCAGGGCTTCCTAGTTTTAAAAATCCTAGCCCTAGGCCTAAGCCTAACAGTAACCCTGGGAAGGTAAATCAGCCTGGTGTTAGGCGTCTTGCCAAGGACAAAAGCCGTGAAAGCAGCCATGTTGTGGCACTTTTGCACTCCCTTTTGGATGCCTTTCACAGCTCCAGTGTGCCTGGAACTCAGGGCTTCCTGCTTTTAAAAATCCTAGCCCTAGGCCGAACCCCAACCCTAAGACGAGAAAGGCAAATCAGCCAGGAATTAGGCATGTCCCCAAGGAAAAAGCTGTGGAGGCAGGCATGTTGTGGTACTTTTGCGCTCTTCTTGGCTAGTCCTTCGCAGCTGCTGTGTTCTTGGAACTCAGGGCTTTCTGGTTAATAGACCCTTACCCTAGGCGTAACTCAAACCTTAACCCTAGGAAGGAAAATCAGCCTATGGTTCGGGATGGCCTCATGGAAATATCAGTGGTGGCAGCCAAGTTGCGTCACTTTTGCGCTCCCCTTGGGATGCCTTTCGCAGCTGCAGTGTGCCTGGAGCCCAGGGCTTCCTGGTTTTAAAAGTCCTAGGCCTAAGCCTAACAGTAACCCTAGGAAGGTAAATCAGCCGGGTATTAGGGTTCTTCCTAAGGGAAAAGCCGTGAAAGCAGCCATGTTGTGGCACTTCTGCACTCCCTTTGGGATGCCTTTGGCAGATGAAGTAAGCCTGGAACTCAGGGCTTCCTGGTTAAAGAAATCCAAGCCCTAGGCTGAAGCCTAACCCTAACCCTAGGCAGATAAATCAGCCTAGGTATAGGGATGGTGCCAAGGAAAAAGCTGTGAAAGCTGCCATGTTGTTGCACTTTTGTACTCCCCTTGGGATGCCTTGAACAGCTGCAGTGTGCCTGGAGCCCAGGGCTTCCTAGTTTTAAAAATCCTAGCCCTAGGCCTAAGCCTAACAGTAACCCTGGGAAGGTAAATCAGCCTGGTGTTAGGCGTCTTGCCAAGGAAAAAGCCGTGAAACAGCCATGTTGTGGCACTTTTGCACTCCCTTTTGGATGCCTTTCACAGCTCCAGTGTGCCTGGAACTCAGGGCTTCCTGCTTTTAAAAATCCTAGCCCTAGGCCGAACCCCAACCCTAAGACGAGAAAGGCAAATCAGCCAGGAATTAGGCATGTCCCCAAGGAAAAAGCTGTGGAGGCAGGCATGTTGTGGTACTTTTGCGCTCTTCTTGGCTAGTCCTTCGCAGCTGCTGTGTTCTTGGAACTCAGGGCTTTCTGGTTAATAGACCCTTACCCTAGGCGTAACTCAAACCTTAACCCTAGGAAGGAAAATCAGCCTATGGTTCGGGATGGTCTCATGGAAATATCAGTGGTGGCAGCCAAGTTGCGTCACTTTTGCGCTCCCCTTGGGATGCCTTTCGCAGCTGCAGTGTGCCTGGAGCCCAGGGCTTCCTGGTTTTAAAAGTCCTAGGCCTAAGCCTAACAGTAACCCTAGGAAGGTAAATCAGCCGGGTATTAGGGTTCTTCCTAAGGGAAAAGCCGTGAAAGCAGCCATGTTGTGGCACTTCTGCACTCCCTTTGGGATGCCTTTGGCAGATGAAGTAAGCCTGGAAACTCAGGGCTTCCTGGTTAAAGAAATCCAAGCCCTAGGCTGAACCCTAACCCCAATCCTAGGCAGATAAATCAGCCTAGGTATAGGGATGGTGCCAAGGAAAAAGCTGTGAAAGCTGCCATGTTGTTGCACTTTTGTACTCCCCTTGGGATGCCTTGAACAGCTGCAGTGTGCCTGGAGCTAAGGGCTTCCTAGTTTTAAAAATCCTAGCCCTAGGCCTAAGCCTAACAGTAACCCTGGGAAGGTAAATCAGCCTGGTGTTAGGCGTCTTGCCAAGGAAAAAGCCGTGAAATCAGCCATGTTGTGGCACTTTTGCACTCCCTTTTGGATGCCTTTCACAGCTCCAGTGTGCCTGGAACTCAGGGCTTCCTGCTTTTAAAAATCCTAGCCCTAGGCCGAACCCCAACCCTAAGACGAGAAAGGCAAATCAGCCAGGAATTAGGCATGTCCACAAGGAAAAAGCTGTGGAGGCAGGCATGTTGTGGTACTTTTGCGCTCTTCTTGGGTAGTCCTTCGCAGCTGCTGTGTTTTTGGAACTCAGGGCTTTCTGGTTAATAGAACCCTTACCCTAGGCGTAACTCAAACCTTAACCCTAGGAAGGAAAATCAGCCTATGGTTCAGGATGGTCTCATGGAAATATCAGTGGTGGCAGCCAAGTTGCATCACTTTTGCGCTCCCCCTTGGGATGCCTTTCACAGCTGCAGTGTGCCTGGAGCCCAGGGCTTCCTGGTTTTAAAAGTCCTAGGCCTAAGCCTAACAGTAACCCTAGGAAGGTAAATCAGCCGGGTATTAGGGTTCTTCCTAAGGGAAAAGCCGTGAAAGCAGCCATGTTGTGGCACTTCTGCACTCCCTTTGGGATGCCTTTGGCAGATGAAGTAAGCCTGGAACTCAGGGCTTCCTGGTTAAAGAAATCCAAGCCCTAGGCTGAAGCCTAACCCTAACCCTAGGCAGATAAATCAGCCTAGGTATAGGGATGGTGCCAAGGAAAAAGCTGTGAAAGCTGCCATGTTGTTGCACTTTTGTACTCCCCTTGGGATGCCTTGAACAGCTGCAGTGTGCCTGGAGCCCAGGGCTCCTAGTTTTAAAAATCCTAGCCCTAGGCCTAAGCCTAACAGTAACCCTGGGAAGGTAAATCAGCCTGGTGTTAGGCGTCTTGCCAAGGAAAAAGCCGTGAAAGCAGCCATGTTGTGGCACTTTTGCACTCCCTTTTGGATGCCTTTCACAGCTCCAGTGTGCCTGGAACTCAGGGCTTCCTGCTTTTAAAAATCCTAGCCCTAGGCCGAACCCCAACCCTAAGACGAGAAAGGCAAATCAGCCAGGAATTAGGCATGTCCACAAGGAAAAAGCTGTGGAGGCAGGCATGTTGTGGTACTTTTGCGCTCTTCTTGGCTAGTCCTTCGCAGCTGCTGTGTTCTTGGAACTCAGGGCTTTCTGGTTAATAGACCCTTACCCTAGGCGTAACTCAAACCTTAACCCTAGGAAGGAAAATCAGCCTATGGTTCGGGATGGTCTCATGGAAATATCAGTGGTGGCAGCCAAGTTGCGTCACTTTTGCGCTCCCCTTGGGATGCCTTTCGCAGCTGCAGTGTGCCTGGAGCCCAGGGCTTCCTGGTTTTAAAAGTCCTAGGCCTAAGCCTAACAGTAACCCTAGGAAGGTAAATCAGCCGGGTATTAGGGTTCTTCCTAAGGGAAAAGCCGTGAAAGCAGCCATGTTGTGGCACTTCTGCACTCCCTTTGGGATGCCTTTGGCAGATGAAGTAAGCCTGGAACTCAGGGCTTCCTGGTTAAAGAAATCCAAGCCCTAGGCTGAACCCTAACCCTAACCCTAGGCAGATAAATCAGCCTAGGTATAGGGATGGTGCCAAGGAAAAAGCTGTGAAAGCTGCCATGTTGTTGCACTTTTGTACTCCCCTTGGGATGCCTTGAACAGCTGCAGTGTGCCTGGAGCCCAGGGCTTCCTAGTTTTAAAAATCCTAGCCCTAGGCCTAAGCCTAACAGTAACCCTGGGAAGGCAAATCAGCCTGGTGTTAGGCGTTTTGCCAAGGAAAAAGCCGTGAAAGCAGCCATGTTGTGGCACTTTTGCACTCCCTTTTGGATGCCTTTCACAGCTCCAGTGTGCCTGGAACTCAGGGCTTCCTGATTTTAAAAATCCTAGCCCTAGGCCGAACCCCAACCCTAAGACGAGAAAGGCAAATCAGCCAGGAATTAGGCATGTCCCCAAGGAAAAAGCTGTGGAGGCAGGCATGTTGTGGTACTTTTGCGCTCTTCTTGGGTAGTCCTTCGCAGCTGCTGTGTTTTTGGAACTCAGGGCTTTCTGGTTAATAGAACCCTTACCCTAGGCGTAACTCAAACCTTAACCCTAGGAAGGAAAATCAGCCTATGGTTCAGGATGGTCTCATGGAAATATCAGTGGTGGCAGCCAAGTTGCATCACTTTTGCGCTCCCCCTTGGGATGCCTTTCACAGCTGCAGTGT